>NC_054740.1:51952778-52168484 GCF_018143015.1 Lytechinus variegatus | reverse complement strand
ACTAGAATTTAATTCGTCATGCGGACGAATTAGGTGGTCTGTCATGATTTGTCATTCCGTGTCGGCTGATGTATGAAATAAATCATATAGATATCATTGATAATCTTGATCGTAGACATCCTAAGAATAAGTTTTGACCATTGCTAAATGTGATTATTGATGTGATGATGACAATCGTCAAACATACAGCTTCAATCAGATACATACAAGATAGATGATTATATATATAGATGGATGGAGTGGTGGATGGAGCGATGGATGGATCAAGTGATCGATTGAGAGATAAATGATAGGTGGTTATATTAATAAAACATAGATAGACAGACAGACATATAGATAGATAAATAGATAGATAGATAGAGACAAATAGATTGATATAGATAGATAGCCAGACAGACATACATATGGAAAGATAGATAGAGACAGGCAGATAGATTGATGGATATATAGAACGATAGATAGATATACATATCTAAACAGATAAATATGTTATATTAGACAGAGAGATAGACAGATACATATACAGAGTAGGTAGATAGACAGACATATATTCATGCAGATCAATATGATCTTCATGATGACGACGGAATATTCATTATGGATGGAATACTTGTGAAAGACGGGAGATGATAAAGCACTGTTAAAAGGGTCTCTTTCATGTATGACAATACATGTGATATGAAACAAAGTAATTATAATCTGTTTTATCTTGCGAAATTTTAAATTTTATACCATTAAATTATCACGAAGGATCATGGACGAGGTGGTAAAAAGAAAAAAAATGAAAAAAAAAATCTTGTTTACCACAGGACTCGAACCTGCGCCCCTGTGAAAGCGATTCAAATGCGTTATCCATTGAGCCACGATATTCCCCATAGAGAATACACGTAAGCAATTTTGAGAATTCCAATTTTGCAAGCGAAATACGAGCATGATCCCGGCATCTGATCAAAAATGAAGAGCACATTTTCGAAAGCTTAGAATCTCGGCTACAACATACTAAAAGCTCAGGGAAAACTGACAAGAAACAATGGAGATATGGCTCACGAAATAGAGGAATGTCGAATCTAGTTTTGAGAAAAAGTCATGTCCCATACAGATTACACGCAAAACACATGTGATATGAAAAAAATCAATTATAATCTGTTTTATCTTGCTAAATTTAAACATTTATACCTTTTAAATATCATAAAGGATCATGTAAGAAGTGGCAAAAAGAAAAAAAAACTGAAAAAAAAATCATCTTGTTCACCCCAGGACTCGAACCCGCGCCCTTTAGAAAGCAGTCAAAGCCACGATATTCCCCATAGAGAATACACGCAAGCAATTTTGAGAATTACAAGTCCAATTTTGCAAGTGAAATACGGGCATGATCCCGGCATCTGATCAAAAAATGAAGGGCACATCTGCGAAAGCTTAGAATCTCAGCTACAACATACTAAAAGCCTAAAGAAAACTGACAAGAAAAAATGGAGATATGGCTCACGAAATAGAGGAATGTCGAATCTAGTTTTGAGAAAAAGTCATGTCCCATAGAGATTACACGCAAAACACATGTGATATGAAAAAAGCAATTATAATCTGTTTTATCTTGCTAAATTTTAACTTTTATACCTTTTAAATATCATAAAGGATCATGTAAGATGTTGCAAAAAGAAAAAAAAAACTGAAAAAAAATCATCTTGTTCACCCCAGGACTCGAACCCGATCCCTTTAAGGCGGTTTTCCACTAGTGCGCGGACAAGACCATGAAGGGTCGCGGAAGCAACTTATGTCATTTCAGCATGCTGTCCGCAACCAAATTCCGTAAAAGAATATGCAAATGATCTTGTCCTAGGACGATCAGGAATGTTTGCATATTGTCCTAGGACATTCCGGGGACTGTCCTAGGACAGGATTATCTGAAAAGATTTTTCGGCGTTTGGCGCGGACAGCATGCAGATCGTATCAGAACCGGACACATTTAGGACAACGTCTCGAGTGGTAAAAGCAAGGACTAGGACAATTACGATAACTTTCGAGCAACCTGCGAATACACCGAGATAACAAATCGTTCATATATTTTCTACAAAGTTAGGGGTACAATTTTGGGGTTGCTATTTAGTCCGAGTCGGCAGCAGGCGAGAATAAAGAAATCCGTCATAAAAATATGCTATTTTTACAAATTTTTCGACCAAAAATATTTTTAGACCAAAAATAGACTATATAGGATTTTCTTTTCTTTCAAATCAAATTGCATCCATGGTTTGAAATCCCACGCGTGTCCCTTCACTTTTTAGAAGGGGGACACAATATCAAATGTGCTTCCCACTTTTTTTGAGGGAACAGAAAAGATGAAAGAAAGGAAAAAGAACAAGAAGGGAAGAGAGAATAAAAATAAGAGGAGAAAAATGAGTGAATAAAATAAAATGAGCAGGGTGATTGGGGGAAAAAATCTTTCATGTCACAACATAAAATTTTCGCCCACGCTTCGTGTTCGCATTGTCTAATCTATGAGATACATAACTACATGAAGCTTAATATAAAGTTTTGAAGTAAATATAAAAACATTTCTCGGACATCGAGCTTTCAGTATTTGCTTGATTTACAAATTGTTTTTTTAAATTCTTCTGTAAAATGACAGTTTGTGGTCTAAATATCAACAAATACAGCTCGCGCTGCGCACTAGCATTATTTGATTAATTTTGTCAAGTAAATATTCTCTTCATGTATTCCATAAAGTTTTGAAAACTATCCCTTTTCAGGCTGGTCTGATTGTGAATAGAATCAGCTAGTGCAGCGCGCTTGCATTTTGAATGGAGGGATTTGTTTACCTATATTCATTCTAACAAATTATTTTAGATCCCTCTTTCATGACAGTTTATCAAAAGTTTTGGCTCGCAATTTGCGCTCGCATTATTTTTTTTAAAGACTTATTAACCCATGCGTCCTGTTCTTAATTACAAATGCCCAGTTTTCTGGCCTTTATATCATTTTCGCGCTCTCAATAGGCTTATTAGATTAATAAGTAAGATAGTAATAATAATAATAATAATAACAACTTAAACTTATTTAGCGCTTTACAATGTAAAACATACAAAATATACAAATTAGAAATCATTAAACTAAGAGAGAGGAAAAAATCAAGAACACTGTAAATAGTAATATTTTCATGATTTCCTAATAATCATAACAATATAAATGGAATATCGACAAGTTTCATCTCGCGCTTAGAAAGACGTAGAGGAAAATATCAATCTTAGCCATGATGACAAAATATCCTTAAAATGTAATCAGCAAGATAATGACTATCTGTAATTACTCTAATTGCTCTTTCTTGTAAAATAAAAAATTCTATTAACAAGGTATTTCGCACATTGAAACTGAATAAGAATGTCCAGATTCAAGGTATACATCTAAACACTCGCAAGCATGTTTATCGAGATTATTGCGCTTGCATTATTAATATAGGAAGATATACCAATTATCCATCCTTTTCCGGATTTATAAAACACGAAATGTTCCGTTTTAGGTGTAAATATCAATCTTGTTCCCGCTCTCGCTTCGAGCTCGTATCAAGTGTATAGCCATATACCCTTCCCGTTCATGATTAAAGAAGTTCTTAGAATGTCCAGTATTTAGGTAGGGATGTCAAAAATTGTTCAGTTTGCGCTCGCATTTAATTGTTGAAATATGTATTTTCTTCATTGGTAACTGCATTTTTTTTCGATCAGGCCAGAGCATGTATAAAAAATTCTGCTCGCGCTCTCGAAGTAATTATTTGTTACAAACGCATCTTCTTAAGGATTACAAAAACATTGCTCCAAAATATTAAATCTTCAGGACAAAATAGAAAGAAATAAGCTCGCGCTTCGCGCTCACGTTTTATGTTTATCAGAAACCTGTCCTGTGCAATTTTTTTTTTCACGATGGCCTATTCGTTTTTGTGAAATAGCCTTGGTGTAGTGATTCTGACTCTCGCCTTGTAAACAGAGGGTCACTAGTTAGAATCCATATAGCGTCCTTTGTCAAGGCGTAATCCACACTTTGCCACTCTCGACCCAGGTGCTAAATGGGGACCCGGCAGGATGCGAAAGTCATTGTATGTTTGAATCTGCCAGCGCCATTTTTAGGCTGCGATGATTGCAATGATTGCTTCTTAAGGAGTGGATATTGTGCACTTTTCACGCGGGATTGAAATGAATCCAATGAATTGGGTAATACTATGCTGTAAAGCAATTTGAACCGTTCTGAGAAAAGCGATATATAAAATCTAGCTATCATTATTGTTATCATTATTATTAATGACATACGCATCTTATTCACGATCAAATAAAGTGCTTAAAATGCAGAAGCGCACTGACCATAAATGGTCTTTGCTACTTGTGTACCCGTTCCATACATTTCATTTCATTTATTTATACATATTTGTATTGGATCCACACATTCTTGATACGTTCCGCTTGCCTTCTTATTCCTGTCCACAAGTTCCTGAAACAGTGCGCTTGCCGTCTTATTCCTGTCCGCACGTTCCTGAAACAGTCCATTTGCCTTCTTATTCAAATCCGCATGCTCCTGAAACACTCCGCATGGCTTCCTCTTTGCTTCCTGAAGCTGACCTAATTGCGGATGGTTTCCGGAAGACGTGGAAGTGTTTAGGAAGGACAGGACATCATCAGGACAGCGTCCCGAAGGTGTCAGGAATTCAATATCCGCGTCCAAATTTTGGTCTCGACCAAATTTGGATGCGGACAAATTTTGATTTCCCGAACACCAGGAAGGGTTTGAGACAGCATGCGGATACTTCCAAAGGAAAGGTTGCGGAAGGTTCGCGGATTATTATTACATTCCGCGCCCTGTCCTGACGCTGTCCTGGCCCTAGTGGAAAAGGGGTATTATCGTTCGTGTGTTTTTGTCGCGCATAGTCCATCTTCGCACTTTTGCCGAAGTGGACCGATCTCGAAAGAACATTTACGAAGCAACACGATGACACAACAAACAAGATTGCCTGATCTATTCCCTCGTCTTCGTTTCTAATCGCACGCCATATCAAACCATTGCTCACTGTTCCTTATTGGGTTGTATCAACCCTTCGCTCGCCTTCGGCAGCAACTTTCTCAAAGAGGTGAACCAATAAGTCGATATCCTTTGCATGTCTTATTTATCCTTCGCTTACCGTTTGTTGATAAAATGTGACAATAGTTACTGATCGCATGATTTGACGTAAATTTTCGTTGAATTCGCGTGAATTTCGTTCATTTTCCCATTCGTCACCCTTCGTCCGCTTACATTCGGTCAGGTGTGAGGGGGCTTTTAAATATACATTCCACTTCAGGTTTCCATCTTTCACAATGCCTAAATACCTTATAGGCATTTATACTGGATATTTAGTACATGTGAACTCAGGAATTTACTCAACTTGTCTAAAGAGTAGATCTTATAGGCAATCGATTTACATAATTCTCTTAAATATACATTCCACTTCAGGTTTTCATCTGTCACAATGCCTAAATACTTTATAGACTTAACCTGTTCAATCAGATCATTATTAATGAATATATTCAATGTATCAGATGATCTTAATTTAAATTAGTATTGTTTTGGTTTTGCTTGTATTAATGCGTTATCGGTTTCGGTTATACCAGTCATTAAAGGCGTCTACATCTTTCTGTAATTTCTTTGTTACATTTTCCAATTTACAGTCAGAGGCAAATACAACTACATCACCAGCAAAACTGCTGCAAGTATCTTTAGCAATCTATTCAGATGTATCATTAACAAACATCAAGAACAGGATGGTGGCCAGAACACTGCCCTGCGGTACTCCAATAGAAAGCTTTTTAATATTAGATAATTTTCCTTTGGAAAATACAGCTTGCTTTCTGTCATTCAAATAGTTTTTTAACCAAGTGAGCATATTAATGATAATTCCATATTTTTCGAGTTTGGATAGAGAAAGAACATGATCTACTACACGATCAAAACACTTTGAGATGTCTAGAAATCATGCAGCAACTGTTTCTTTCATATTCAATGTATCATAAAAATCATCTAAGACACGATGCAGGCACGTTATTGTTGATGGTTCGGAAAAAATGCGTATTGATCAACGTTAATCATGTCATGCTTTTGAAGGTATAATAGTGGTTGTGATTGTATTTCCTTTTTATGATTTGGGGGACGTGACAAACGACTGAGTTTGGTCGGTAATTAGGTTTTTCGTCTTTTGAACCCTTACCTTTGAAAATTGGTGTCGTACGTGCAATTTTCTAGTCAGCAGGTACAATCCGTATCAAACTAGTGTTAAAGATATCACATAAGGATTGGGCAATAAAAGGGGAAGCTTATTTCAATAATTTTGAATCAAAGTCAAGGATATCAAAGTTACTATTTGAATTCAAATTGTTCAAGTACCGTAGAATCTTTGAACAGTCAATTGGTTGAAAATTGAATTAAGGACACAGGAAAAGTCTGAAGTCAATTGATAAATGTGGCCTCCCTTGATGCCACGCATCATGTGGCCATTAACTGTGTATGAAATAGGATTGTCTCATGTTGAAGCCATGGAGCGTAAGATCAATGTCTATGCTAAGAGGTAGCAGGGTGTTCCAAATTCTCAGACCAACGTTGCTCTCCGCAGTAGTGAGACAAAGTTGAACATCTCCGTCAAGTCATTGGTTGAAGAAGTCAAGGTGACGAAAGCAAGATATTTTATGATTCTTCGTGATTCTAGCGATCCTGTCATTAGAGATTACCAGCCTGATGTGAAATCGGCCCGGGGGGCACCATTGACGAGTGGATACCATGCGCAACCCCCCCCCCAAAAAAAAAACACACGTAAAAACGATGTGTGTTTTTTTTCAAGATAGGGCACGTTACATACGTAACGTAATAAGGGTGTAAAAACACTAAAATAATGGAAAAGGGTATCTATTTTCACTATAAGAAAGCTACTTGTTTCAGGTCAAATTTACGAGATTATAAAAAAAATCAAGACTAAAATGTTATAAAGGATGCACTTTTTGCCCCAAGAGTCAACACTTCGTGTTTAGAGTACGATTTGCGCGAGGTGTGGGGAGTGGGGCTGTAGTAAACCCCGGCATGATGTAGGTACCGACATGGACCTAGTCAGAGTGGTAGGTCCATGGTACCGACGACGGACGCCGTCCGTGACATAACAATTGAAATACCGCTATACTTGTTGAGGTTCAATTTTAAAGGAATATACTTGCCAAGAGTATCGTTTTGCTTCCAATACTTGTTAAGGGGTGCATTTTCAGAATATGGAAAATACGTGTTTAGGATGCTTTTCGAGACCCCATAGTCGCGCATGGTATCCACTCGTCAATGGAAGTGCCCCCCCCCCTTCCCGGGGGGGGGGAATCGGGGAGGAAGTGGCATGCTGATAAGGCAGTGGAAGAGGCTGAATCGAGGTTGAAGCACAAGGAGATGGTTGGTGCTGCCCTAAAAAATCGTTTGTGCCTGGGCTGGACTTCAACCAAGAGGTTGTCAGCAGCTTTATCCCTGGAGCGGCGCGACCTCATCATGCAGGAGATCAGAGAGATTGAGGAGAAGAGATGGGCCACAGCGGTTGGCCAGGCCCAGCAGGGCTCATGGACAAAGTGGGAGATTGATATGGTCTGTACTATGGCAGATGGAGCCACTTCAAATCTCCTTCGTTGTTCGCCCGACCTACGATCTGTTGCCTACGCTTGTTAACCTTAGCAAGAGGCATAACGAACCTGATAAGTGTAGTGCTTGTGGAGGGAGAGGTACCCTCCAGCATACCAAGTGCCTGCGAGGTTAGCCTGTGTTGTGGGATGTATACTTGGAGGCATACCCTTGATTTTGAAGGTTGTTGAAGAGGCGGTTGCAAAAGGGTGACATCTCATAATTCTGGGAAGGGTGTTGCGAACGCGGGTATGCCCCATATTGATTTTGTGAAGGAGGGGGCTAAGCCGAGATCAAGGGCAAGGTCTACTAGGCCCAGCATCTTGTCCTCAACTCGTGATTGGCAGGCGAGAGTAGACCTGGACGGAAAAAGGAGGATCCCGCTACATGTGATGATTACTGACTCTCTGCATAGGTAATAGTTCTTGCAGAGTTGACCGTCCCTTGGGAGGATAATTTTGACTATGCCTTTGAGCGCAAGCTCACAAGATATTCTGAACTTGTGGCAGAGTGTACAGGCAAGGGTTGGACGGTGTTTTGCTTCCCTTTGAGGTAGGGTGTCGTGGGTTCATAGCAAAATCATTGTCTAGGTGGTTTCGGGAGTTGGGTTTCTCAAATAGAGAGAATAAGCATGCTTGTAGGGCTGAGGCAGCAGAGAAGGGTTCTGCTTGGATTTGGACCATGTATTTGTCCAAAGGAAGAGGGTGACCAGCAATTAAAGGTCAAGTCTACCTCAGAAAAATGTTGATTTGAATCAATAGAGAAAAATCAGACAAGCACAATGCTTAAAATTTCATCAAAATCGGATATAAAATACGAAAGTTATGACATTTCAAAGTTTCGCTTATTTTTAACAAAATAGTTATATGAACAGCCAGTTGCATCCAAATGAGAGAGTCGATGATGTCACTCACTCTTTACACATTTGATGATTAGGACCTCCTTGCTTGAAGCACAAAATGTTAAAATAATGGAATTCCACTTGTTCAGGGAGGAATGAAACTTCATTTCACATGACAATGACGAAAAATCAAAATATTTCATATAATAAAATACAAAAGAAATAGTGAGTGAGTGATGTCATCAGTTCCCTCATTTGCATATCGACCGAGATGTGCATATAACTGTTTTGTGAAATGAAGCGAAACTTTAAAATGCCATAACTTTCTTATTTTACATCCGATTTTGATGAAGTTTTCAGTGTTATGCTTGTTGAATTTATCTCTTTTTATTCAAATCAAGTTTTTGTTGGGGTGGATTAGTCCTTTAAGCAGCTCTTTCTTGTCGTTTATTTATGTCTTCTTCCCTTTTCTTTCGTTCTTTCCTTCATTTTTTTCTTTTACCAGTGGGGAAGTTGGTGCTTTGCACTGCTGGCCCACCACCAAGAGGGAGTATTGTTTCTAACAGGCCGAAACTCCACGAAACTCGAAGTGACTGATGGAAAACAACTGAGGATTCCCCCTGGTAATACTTTAAGCAGCGTTCTCGTGTTTGTTTAACAAAAAATAATTAAACATTGTCTTTGAGGTTTCATCAAATGCAGTGGCGTACCTGGCACATTTCGTCAGGGGGGGGGTAGTAGGCTTGGACGTATATAATAAGGGTGTAAAAAACACTAAAATAATGGCAAAAGGTATCTATTTTCACTAAGAAATCTACTTGTTTAAGGTCAAATTTACGAGATTATAAAAAAAAATCAAGACTAAAATGTTTTATAAAGGATGCACTTTTTGCCCCAAGATCAAGAGTCAACACTTCGTGTTTAGAGTACGATTTGCACGAGGTGCGGGGAGTGGGGCTGTAGTAAGCCCCGGCATGATGTAGGTACCGACGACGGACGTCGTCCGTGACATAACATTATTGAAATACCGCTATACTTGTTGAGGTTCAATTAAGGGAATATACTTGCCAAGAGTATCGTTTTGCTTCCAATACTTGTTAAGGGGTGCATTTCCAGAATATGGAAAATACGTGTTTAGGATGCTTTTCGAGACCCCATGGTCGCGCATGGTATCCACTCGTCAATGGAAGTGCCCCCCCCCCCCCCGGAAAGGGGGGGGGGAATCGGGGATGAAGTGGCATGCTGATAAGGCAGTGGAAGATGCTGAATCGAGGTTGAAGCACAAAGAGATTGTTGGTGCTGCCCTAACAAATCGTTTGTGCCTGGGCTGGACTTCAACCAAGAGGTTGTCAGCAGCTTTATCCCTGGAGCGGCGCGACCTCATCATGCAGGAGATCAGAGAGATTGGGGAGGAGAAGAGATGTGCCACAGCGGTTGGCCAGGCCCAGCAGGGCTCATGGACAAAGTGGGAGATTGATATGGTCTGTACTATGGCAGATGGAGCCACTTCAAATCTCCTTCGTTGTTCGCCCGACCTACGATCTGTTGCCTACGCTTGTTAACCTTAGCAAGTGGCATAACGAACCTGGTAAGTGTAGTGCTTGTGGAGGGAGAGGTACCCTCCAGCATACCAAGTGCCTGCGAGGTTAGCCTGTGTTGTGGGATGTATACTTGGAGGCATACCCATGATTTTAAAGGTTGTTGAAGAGGCGGTTGCAAAAGGGTGACATCTCATAATTCTGGGAAGAGTGTTACGAACGCGGGTATGCCTCATAGGCCTATTGATTTCGTGAAGGAGGGGGCCGAAGCCGAGATCAAGGGCAAGGTCTTCTAGGCCCAGCATCTTGTCCTCAGCTCGTGATTGGCTGGCGAGTGTAGACCTGGACGGAAAAAGGAGGATCCCGCTACATGTGATGATTACTGACTCTCTGCATAGGTAATAGTTCTTGCAGAGTTGACCGTCCCTTGGGAGGATAATTTTGACTATGCCTTTGAGCGCAAGCTCACAAGATATTCTGAACTTGTGGCAGAGTGTACAGGCAAGGGTTGGACGGTGTTTTGCTTCCCTTTGAGGTAGGGTGTCGTGGGTTCATAGCAAAATCATTGTCTAGGTGGTTTCGGGAGTTGGGTTTCTCAAATAGAGAAAATAAGCATGCTTGTAGGGCTGAGGCAGCAGAGAAGGGTTCTGCTTGGATTTGGACCATGTATTTGTCCAAAGGAAGAGGGTGACCAGCAATTAAAGATCAAGTCTACCTCAGAAAAATGTTGATTTGAATCAATAGAGAAAAATCAGACAAGCACAATGCTTAAAATTTCATCAAAATCGGATATAAAATACGAAAGTTATGACATTTCAAAGTTTCGCTTATTTTTAACAAAATAGTTATATGAACAGCCAGTTGCATCCAAATGAGAGAGTCCATGATGTCACTCACTCTTTACACATTTGATGATTAGGACCTCCTTGCTTGAAGCACAAAATGTTAAAATAATGGAATTCCACTTGTTCAGGGAGGAATGAAACTTCATTTCACATGACAATGACGAAAAATCAAAATATTTCATATAATAAAATACAAAAGAAATAGTGAGTGAGTGATGTCATCAGTTCCCTCATTTGCATATCGACCGAGATGTGCATATAACTGTTTTGTGAAATGAAGCGAAACTTTAAAATGCCATAACTTTCTTATTTTACATCCGATTTTGATGAAGTTTTCAGTGTTATGCTTGTTGAATTTTTCTCTTTTTATTCAAATCAAGTTTTTGTTGGGGTGGACTTGTCCTTTAAGCAGCTCTTTCTTGTCGTTTATTTCTGTCTTCTTCCCTTTTCTTTCGTTCTTTCCTTCATTTTTTTCTTTTACCAGTGGGGAAGTTGGTGCTTTGCACTGCTGGCCCACCACCAAGAGGGAGTATTGTTTCTAACAGGCCCAAACTCCGCGAAACTCGAAGTGACTGATGGAAAACAACTGAGGATTCCCCCTGGTAATGCATGAGGCAGGGCTCTCGTGTTTGTTTAACAAAAAATAATTAAATATTGTCTTTGAGGTTTCATCAAATGCAGTGGCGTACCTGGCACATTTCGTCGGGGGGATATAGGCTTGGACGTATACGCACATATTTTTAAGGGGGCTGATAATCGTTGCCCAAATATCAACAGTTTTTAATTTTCGAGAAAGCGAAGCGAGCGAACATTTTTTTCAATTATCATTTAGTCTTTTTTTCTGAAAATTTAGACCTAAAACGATACATTTTGTGCGCTTGATTTGGGTTGGGATGGGTATTTTCCTTAATAAATCATGTGAGCGCGAAGTGCGAGCTAAAAATTTTGATATTCCTAACTGGACACTAGACATTCTAAGCACTTTTACGGGGTGGGTGTCTTAACAGTCGTGCGGGCGCGAAGAGCGAACTAAAACTGTTGATATTCCGACTTAAGAACTGAATATTCTAAGCAATTTTCGTAACCAAATTGGTTTCTAACTGAAATTTTTGAATTTCCAACCTTATAATGGTTAGTCGCGTGTCCGAAATTCCACACCAAAAGTGTCCATGTTCACAACTCTTTCTATGGCAAACGGTCTGAAACCACCCTTATTTTCGAGACATTGGCATCTTCGTTTTCTCACTGGGGTATCCCTAAGGGTAAAATAAGGTCCAGATTGATTGTCATCTCAATGCTAAATAGATTACCTACAGCTTGATGTATAATACTTTATGACTGGTATAATGGTTACATCTCATTTTCCCCCAAAACTTGAGATCGAGCAGACAGAACATGGCATATCTCTGTGTAATCGTCACGTGACTAACGTATGATAGTCTCCGTTCCTAGACCCTTTTCATTTGAAAAAATTAATACAGTCCAAACAAACTAAATTAACGCATTTAATGTTGAAAGTAACAATGTTCTTGTACAATAAAGCTTTGCCTTCTAATATTTACGATATAGCTACATTTTGAGGAAGCAAATATCGAGTCCGGAATTGATTTTGATTTACAATAGGGTCTGCGTTATTATACTATATACTAGCAGGCTAGCATCGTCTGCTACGTAAACCAAATGAACGTACATGACCGAAACTAACTATGAGAACTTGATATTCTAAGCAATTTCTGTAATTGTGAACAAACTGGTTTCTAATATATTTTTTTATATATATTTTGATTTTTTATATATCGACCTGAAAACCGGACATTCTGAGCATTTCATTTAACTATGACGGGATGGATATATCTTAACATTTGTATGTGAGCACGAAGCGCGATCTGAATTTTTTTATATTCCGGCCTAAGAATTGGATATAATAAACACTTTTTGTAACCGTGAAGGAATATTGGTATCTAACTAATCAATAACGCGTGCGCGAATTGCGAGCTGAAATTTTTTTTATATTTCAACCTGAAAACTAGACATTTATCTTAGGTATCCAACTTTTCGTTCGTAGCGCGAGCAAAATTTTTACTGTTATGATAATATACCTAAAAGCTATTCTCTACATTTTTCCTGTCCCTGGTCAACCAAGTCCGTCGTCACTATCGGTACAGAGAGCTCTAATAGTCCAATTGCGAAAAAATCACAATTTACCGATAAAAGTGTACAGTTTGATTCACATTTACCAACAAAGATGGTGGAACTAAAAAACCGAATCAGTTGGAACAGCCCCGTGTGCCCGACAGTTTATCTTATTTTCTGACAGTCTGCAGTCCAGTTTTTGTTTTCCCTTTCTCTTAAACTCTTTCTTCTTTTTCCCCTCCCCCTTTTTTCTCTCTTTCCTTTTTCCTCTTTTCTTTATTCTTTCCCCTTTTTTGCTTCCTTTTTTTTGCTTGCGACTCGTCGGGGGGGGGGGCAGTCTGCCCCATGCCCCCCTTACATGTAGGTACGCTAATGATCAAATGGCTACTTCATAATCATACTTAAGTATGAGACAAACAGAACTATTCTTTTATCCTATTCAATTATATACATAGCATTCCATCTGCCTGAACTCATTAAATTTTACATTTGACACGTTTTCATATCTGAAACTTATCTAGATTCTATCCGTTGCCGTTGCTGTACATTGTTATTTCTTTCCGCTCCTCCTCCTGCAGCGCCACTATCCCCATTGATCGCGATAGCGCGCTGACCGGAGGAGGATGAGGGGGGGGGGGGGGAGGGAGGAGAGAAAAAAACAACACACCAACGGATAGAATCTAGACTAATCTGGATAGTGACTCAGCTTTTGCAGTCCTGTACTCTATTATTTGTAACAGCAGGAACATAGCTCTATGCCTCCATGGTAGGAATTATTCTACAGCAGGCGGTGTTGGCACCGCCTATGTTCATGAATCGTTTTTTTTTTCAGAACTCAAAATTATTTGCGAAATGCCATGTGTTTCTTTGTTTAATGAACTTTACCCCAATTTGGCTAGAGTATTTAGGATCATACCATGTATGAACATGATTGATTCAGAAATAAAGAAATGGCAGCAATTTCAACAAAAACTATAATTATTTTTGTAACAGATTAATAGACCAACAGGAAAAGTGATTAGTTCTCTCTCGAAGTAGTTCAGGCGAAACTAGAGCTAGAAAATTAATTTCCGTTTACTTAATCTTGGATGGTGAAGTCTATACCAACAAATAGGCCTATATTCAACAAGTTTTTTGTTGAAATAGATCCGAAATCTTTCTGCCAAATGTAATAAACAATTTAGAACAGGCTCGAACTCAAATCTTTATGTTTGTCTCTTATAAGTCAACGGGAATGCGTTTTGACAATAACAAGGCCACTTGCTTGAACTACGGTGATTTTCCCAAATTTGAAGGAATTTGTACATTTTGATGAAAAGGTTGTTAAATTCAAGATTTTCCAAAAAAACACAGGTCCTTTCATGTCCCCCCCCCCCCGATTCAGAAGCTGTAAACCATGAACGTGACGTCACGTCATCGAATATAACGTCTCCGTTTACAATACAACGCAACAGTATTGACTTTGGAGACGTTAAAACACTACAATATAATAAATACAATCATTGCAGCTATGATAGCGTAACGGAATATTCACATATCACTGATTCGAATCTACGTTACTCATAATGTGTGTGTTTTTTTTTTTAATTTGCCTTTCATTCCTTTACCAAAACAAGTCAATCTCCATCCAGCTTTTTCTTACGGCTACGAAGACCGCCGAAGATTCAACAGAAGTTACATACAGGAAATGCAGTAAGTTATAGATTTCTACATCTTGGCATATGCCACACTCTAAAAAATGAAGTGCTAATTCAGCTCTTAAAGAGAATGTATAGTGACTGCACTTCGGAGTGCTGATTTGTCTAGTTCAAATTTGAACGAGGAAAATCAGCACTCCGAAGTGCAGTCACCATACACGCTCTTTAAGAGCTGAATTAGCACTTTATTTTTTAGAGTGCACCCTTCAATGCAAGCATTAATTATTGAAATAGATTCACAATAGTAATCTCGAACATTAAACAGATTCAGAAATTATACTAATAAACTTGAAAGGAAAAGGTGATCAATTAAAAGTGGGTTAGGTATTACGGAAATACTCTTGTTACGGCAGAGACATAATTATGCAAGTACATCAAATTAATCGTTTTATAGTTGCATCTTCAGGGCCCTGGGAACTATTGTTTACTGGGGGTGCTGATGTAAATTTGAAAAGCAAAAAATAAAAAAAGTGTTTTAATACAAGAAAACATGGAAATCAAATTGCTCCCGAGAAATTTGAAAAGCAAAAAAAAAAGGAAAAAGGAGGGTTTTACTACGACAAAGGGGGTCAAATTGCTTCCGAGAAAACTTAAGAGTGCAATAATGGATGTCCTTTTAGTTGCATTTTTCCCCATTTTTACCCACATATCAGGATATCTGGGGTGCTTCCTTTGGAGACTAATAGACGCAGCACCTCCAAGTAAAATAATAAGGGTGCTTCAGCACCCCCGCTTCCACAGGAGAGCCATGTGCACCTTGCTAAGATCTGATAACCCAGCTCCACCTTAAGACAAATGAGAACATAATTTCGCATAAGAAGATTTATTACGCTTCTGCTACCTAAAACAATAAATAAAGAATGACGGTAATTTCCAACATCGTAACATCATAAAGCTCTCCATTTAGGAGGAATACGGGACAAATCAAGCCAGAAATAAAGGGATGCTCCGGGCTGAAAATGATACGATTTAAACAGAACGAAAATCAGACAAACAAGACAGTGAAAAAAATGATACAAATTGGACAAAGAATAACAAAGTAATGGTATTTTGAATTTTGCATTATTTCGGTGAAACAGCTTTAGGCATGTCTTCATGAATATTCAATGAGCAACTTGATGATGTCATATCCCAACTTGTTCTTTTGTACTTTATTCTATTAAACTTGGTTTATTAATTTTTTTTCTACCAAGAACTGAAACATTTGATTGATAATTTATTTAATGCATTAGATATTCATTGCTGCAATCTATTTCATTACAAAGGAGAACATGTACGAAAAATATGAAATAATTATGATTTCATGTAATAGCATAAGTAGAAGGAAAGTAGGAAAGCGACATCATCAGCCCATCTAATGAATATTCATGACGTGCATACATGTATAACTGTTTTCACAATATATTGCTAAACTTTAAAATTCAATAACTTCACTATTTTTGAGCAGATTTTGATGAAATTTTCAGCATTTTGCACTGATAATTTTACTATATTGATTTCGATATAAAATATTTGCAGCCTGTGCCATCCTTTTAAACAGTACACTCCAAATAACAAGGATTTAAAATAAATCCAGATCGGCTGTGAATCGTGACCAACCGAATATTTGAAAGTTAATCATAAAGTTTAAAGACAATTCCAACACTCGATCGTCTGGTCACTATCCATATAGCCGATCTTGATTTATTTTAAATCCTTGATTTTTAGAGTGTTCCTACCCCCTCTCAATGAAAAAAGCTTAGCTTTATATGCTGTTTAAACTATAGGTTGCAAAACATTAAAAAAAATGAAGGTTTATTTTGGCGGAAATAAATTTTTAAAAAGATAGGCAACAAAAACTGAATGATGTGTCTCACTGTAAAAAAAGCAAATATGTCAGAAAAAGACAAAATGGCAAAAATAGGTAAAAGAAATAGAAGTGTATAATAATCCCTCCAATTTTATAAGATTATTGAAAAAAACTTTGGTATTATTTGAAATGATTTCTCTACAGGTAGTGATTTTTTAAATGAATTGTCAGTTTGTTTCCCTCTTTTTTTCAACACAACAGACGGAATGTTTCTGTTTACGTGAAGCGGTGGGAAGCAGTACAAGTTTTCCGATCAGATATACCATGGAGGAAAATAACTTTTTCACGCACAGAAAAGGAACTGAAAGCTCGCGACCAAACACATACCATTTCAAAACAATATCAGTGCGCCCTGGTCGGCAACTCGGGCATCCTATTGGACAGTCGATGTGGTGACGTCATCGACAAGTTCACATTCGTCATCCGTATGAACCTAGCTCCTTGCGGAGGTGAATTCAAACGTGACGTTGGGTCTAAAGTAAATTTAGTTTCTGTCAACGTGGACCAGCTTGAGAGATTGATATCTTGTACGGACACCCATTACCCACCTGAAGCGAAGTGCAGTGTCAAGGACCAACGTTGTCTAAAAGAGCGGGAAAAGAAGTACGGGACTCCCAGAAAACCTATCGATTGCGATGACCTGATTAATAGATTGAAGAGAGCTAACGGGACCACTATTTGGTACTTCAAAAAGATTGGAAACATTGCCGCTATCAAGAGAATGCTAGGTGTACTCAAACCGAAATACAACATTGACATCTATTTTGCTTACAGCCCGAGAAGCCTCATGGGACCTGCAAGCAAGTATGTTGAAAGATTGTTCAACTATAGGCAGTGGCGTACCTTGGGTCACGGCATTGGGAGGGGGCACCAGCCAAAATCAGTTGCCATGTATCACGACGTTTTGAGGACAGTGCCATTAAACAGATACTCATATTCTCGCTGATCAAATAATGCGAGCGCGAAGCGCGAGCTGAAATTTTTTTATGTTCAGATGAGAAAAAGGGACATTCTTAAGGACTAATTTTAGGAATTCATGAAGAGTAGACATATCTCACCAAACCACAAATGCAAACGTAAGCACGAACAGGAAACGTTTTATATTTAGATCTTGAAATGGGGCAATCACTTTAAGAAGTCATGAAAAAGAAGCAAATGTCACTACATAAAGCAATGATAAATCGAAGTGCGAGGAAATATATTTAGTGTGCATAGTTCTATAGATTTTTACTTTTTGAAAAATCATGTTGGGTTTGACAGTTCGAGTTCTGTCTGGTGCAACACTTCGTAGAAGCAAACCTCAGAAGACGTATTCTCGGGCAGTTTCAATCCAGTCCAAAGGTCATTTGATGTAGCGCCTTTTCTGTTCGGTGACAAAGCGCTGCGCACACACTTACCGTGTTTACACAGTGACACGGCTCGGGGGTTCGACACGCGAGCCGTGCTCAACACGGCAATTTTATGCTGTGTAAACGCGATCAGTGTGATCCGAACTGTCCCGGCTTTCTTTATACCCACTGTATAAAAGCGGAATGTTATTATCATTATTATTACACCAATGGAAGCTAATAGCTAAAAATAAAACTACTACACCACCCCCAGAAAAAAGTCAGTTTCATGCAATTTGAGCAAAGAATATAGATATATTTAGGCTTTAGGAAAAGATGGTATTGTATAAATATAGCATCCCAATGCACATTCAATGGCAAAAATTTGCACCCGAAATAAAAGATGAAACTTGGTCGAAAGCAGTTTCCTTATTTGTACGCTTCACCAATTTAAGCAGGAAATACTTTACATGTTATTTTCTCTGTACAGATCGTTTTAAAACGTTCCAATTCGTTATTTCGAAATGAATAAAGTAATAAACATTGTATACATTTAAAAACGCATGTAATCTCAACCCCTTTCACATATGATGATGTCCTATCATTTATATCAATTGCGTAGCTACGGGGAGGCATAGGGGGCAGGTGCCCCCCCCCCCCCAAAAAAAAACGGAGAAAAAGAGGAAGAAAGGAAAAGAAACGTAGTGGGAAAGAAAAAAGATATTATTCATTGTAATGTTATATTATATCATAATTATGCAGTGTTATATTACCTAAAAACATTTTTTTCTTTTATTCTTAGCTTTATGAAACATTATTTGCTCAGGGCCTTTGTCTTCATTGTTCCTGGTGCTCGCATTGTCTGTTAAACGAGAGTTATAACCCCGTTGTACTAAAACCTCCCGTTTTCAAGCAGTGGCGTAGCTAGGATTTTTTTTCTGGGAGCACTGGGGGGTCCTTGCTTTTTCAGGGGGGGGGGCAACATTTTTCCGGTGTGTGTGTATGTGTCACAAGGGCGGATCCGACTTTCGCCAATAGGGGACAGGGCCTGAAATTATCTTCACTTATATTTTCCCCGATCAGTCACTTGTTATTTTTATTCTTATAAAACAACATAAACATGAACTAATCTCGTAAGCCTTGTAAAAAGGATTTTTTTTTACTTTAATGTATTTCGTCCTGAAAATTTAATATTCTGGGCAATGTTATGTGTGATCCTGAACAAGATTCGTATGTAAGTAGATGGTTACTGCGAACGCTAAGCCCGAGCCGATTTTTTTTATTAACTGTTCTAGCATTATCGAAAAGGAACCTGTTAAGGACTGCTTACAGTATACCCACAAAGACGGTATATATTTCAATAATGCGAGCGCGAAGCGCGCACAATTTTTTTTTACATTCTTACTTAGAAAATGGTAATTCTTAGCATAATCTTACACAATCTTACACACCAAATCTTAACCTGAGGTTAAGTTTTTGAAATGTCATCATAACTTAGAAAATATATAGAATCAGTTCATGAAACTTATACATAAGGTTAATCAAGTATCACTGAACATCCTGCATGAGTTTCACGTCACATGACTAAGGTCAAAGGTCATTTAGGGTCATTGAACTTTGGCCGAATTGGGGGTATCTGGTGAATTACCATCATAACTTTGAAAGTTTATGGATCTGATTCATGAAACTTGGCATAATAGTAATCAAGTATTACTGAACATCCTGTGCCATTTTTAGGTCACATGATCAAGGTCAAAGGTCATTTAGGGTCAATGAACTTTGGCCAAATTGGGGTATTTGTTGAATTACCATCATAACTTTGAAAGTGTGTTGGTCTAGTCCATAAAACTTGGACATAAGAGTAATCAAGTATCACTGAACATCCTGTGCACATATTAGGTCACATGACCAAGGTCAAAGGTCAATGAACTTTGGCCATAATGGAGGTATCTGTTGAATTACCATCATAACTTTGAAAGTTTATGGATCTGACTCGTGAAACTTGGACATAAGAGTAACGAAGTATCACTGAACATCCTGTGCGAGTTTCAGGTCACATGATCAAGGTCAAAGGTCATGTAAGGTCAATGAACTTTGGCCACGTTGGGGGTATTTGTTGAATTACCATCATATCTCTGTAAGTGTATTGGTCTAGTTCATAAAACGTGGAAATAAGAGTAACCAAGTATCGCTGAACATCTTGTGTGAGTTGTAGTAGTTTTCAAAATCATCACGGCTGCTATATTGAATCGCGTGATGCAGGTGAGACCGCCAGAGGCATTCCACTTGTTCTTTTCTTCTTTTTCCTTTTTTTTGCTCTGCCAAATTTTTTCGGGGGGGGCACACCAAATCTCGCACATGCCCCCCAGCCCCCCCCCCCCCCCGTAGCTACGCCACTGTTTTCAAGTCAATATACACCGAAATATATTTTCTCGCACTTCGAGTTATTATTGTTTAATGTAGTGACATGTTTTTTTTCATACTTAAAGTGATTGCCCCATTTTAAGATCGTAATATAAACATTTCCTGTCTGTGCTTAATTTTGCATTAGTGCATTGGTGAGATATTTCTGCTCTTCATGAATTGTTAAAATCAGTCCTTAAAATGTTCCATTTTCTGATCTGAATAACAAAAAATATTAGCTCGCAATTCGCGCTCGCATAATTTGGCTAGTGAATTCCTACAAACAATCCTTAGAATGCCTCTCTTCATGCAGGTCTGAATTTCCTAAATTTTCAGCTCGTGCTTCGCGCTTGTAATTTTGATTAGTGAGATGTGTATGATAACCATTATTACAATGACTACAAAAAGTGCTTTATGTGTTTAGATGTAATTCTAACAAAATCAGCAAGCGCTTGTCACTCGCACTAAATATGTTTCCTCTTTATGGATTCCTAAAATACAGACCTTAAAATGCCCGTTTGGGGCCAATATAACAAGAATTTCAGCTCGCGCTTCGAGATCGCATTGTTCGTTAAACGAGACAGGGTACGTATCATGATTATAAAAATTTGCTTATAATGTCCCTTTTTAGGTCTGAATTATAAAAATTCAGCTCGCACTTCGTTCTCACATTAGTTTTTTTTTATCCCTAAAAATGTCTCTATTATATGTCAGTATACCTGGCAACTGATCGTGCTCACTAAGTATAACTCAAAATGTTAGCTGGTGCCCCCCATGCCGTGGCCCACGGTACGCCACTGATTAATAAAGATCGATGAGAAGCAAAATAAAGCCTTTGCTATCGTAGAGAATCGCGAATTTGAGTATTTATAAAGTAAAATGGCTCGCTGGTATGGAAATGTCATTGTTTATTGTGATTCTTCAACACTTCCAACATGTCAAATGATCATATGTATTTTAATGTTCAACGGTGTTATTGTTTTCACTACAATAACTTAATACATTGTTTTCACTACAATAACCTAATACTATATTATACTGGGTTTTTTTGTTTGTTTGTTTTACGGAGTAAGAATGCCCTTCTGTAAAATTGTACTTGATTTGTATTTCTTTATATTACTTTGTATTATGTTTTGAATGGAAATTAGATAAAAGAATTGAAAAAAAAATTGAAATACATTGTATTGTCATTTATCATAATTAGGGTGATGATGATGACTGATATTATCATTTTTATTTCAGTATTATTATTAAAGTCGGGCACGGTGGCTCAGTGATATAGCGTCCGCCTCAGAACAGAAAGGTCGGGGGCTCGTCATCATCATACCAATTTATAAAGTGATCAATCAGTTTATTAATCTGAAATATATTTTCTGTATGTCTTTTGCCTCTCAGAGCATTCAAAGTTGGATTTCCGTCAACCGGTTTGGCGATCTACTCGGCCGCTACCCAGTTCTGCCACGAGATACACATGTTCGGATTCTATCCATTTTATCAGGATTCGAATAACCGGACTCTTCGTCACCATTACTATGATCAGCGCAAGATAAATTACACTACGAATCCGCATTACATGCCAAACGAGTACAAAACCTTCCTTCGGTTAAACCGAACCGGAGCAATAAGTCTTGTCAATAGTTGCAGATGACTGTACATATTTAATAATTGTTTTGCCAGTTGCAACATTATACTTTTCATGGATTTACATGAGTGAGTGGTTGTGCGTGACAGATTGAGGTTGTGTGTGTGGATGTGTGTACAAGTTAAAACAAACTTGCACAGCATGAAATATGAAATCAATAATGATAAAAAAATAATGGCTTGAGTGATCACACTGAATGGGAATTGCTATCGATCTGTTCTACCTCACGCCTGAATATTCATAATACTAACGTAAATTGATAAGTAAATAAGTAAAAAAATCAACAAATAATTATCCCACTATATATGGATAACAAAGCATTACTTTGACATCGATTATGGGGTATTTAAGTTTAAAGGTCAAGTCCGTCTGAGAAAAATGTTGATTTGAATAAAATAGAGAAAATCAGACATGCATAATGCTAAAAAAATTTCATCAAAATCGGATTCATTGAATAAGATCTTCCGTAGATAATACAATTGCCTTGCACTCATCGAAGTTTTTATTTGCGATGCAGTGCTTTGATTGACAAGTCACCAAGGAAACATACCGCCTTCGCTAGGGAATTCGAATTCAAATTAGTTTTCGAGTGAGCGTGTGAAAGGTTCAATGATTCTGAAGACGAATTGCAATCAATATTGATGATGATCCAAGATTCACGTGTGAAAAGGCCCATGGTGTGAAGGGTTGCTGTGTAGATTGGGCAAGCACTGTGCCTTTGACTTTTGGAGAGAGCTATAGGACCTTTGTCTTGATTTTGGTCTGCATTCACACAAGTCAAGTTTTAAGTTGAATTATGCTTTATATATTTTCTTCCCGGGGGGGCACTTACATTGACGAGTGGATACCATGCGCGACCGAAAACACGTAAAAAGGATGTCTTTTTCAAGATAGGGCACTTTGCGTACGTAACGTGATAAGGGTGTCAAAAACACAAAAATAATGAAAAAAAAGTATATATTTCGCTAGGATAGCTACGTGTTCAGGGTCAAATTTACGGGGATGATAAAAAAAAAATTAAAATGTTTTATAAAGGATGTCTTTTTTCCCCAACACTACGAGAGTTGTGGAAGGTGGGGCAGTAGGAAACCAAATGATGTGTAAAGGTAAAACCGACGACCGATGGACCCGTGACATGACTCGTTTTACTTGTTTAGGTGTTCGTTTCAGGGAATACTTGCCAAGAGTAACGTTATGTTTCCAATACTTGTTAAGGGTATGGTTTTACACGCCAATACTTGTTAAGGGGTGCATTTCAGTATATGGAAAATACGTGTTACGGGTGCTTTTCGAGACCCAATGGTCGCGCATGGTATCCACTCGTCAATGGAAGTGCCCCCGGGATTTTCTTCCAATGTAATTAGATGATAGAGCAAAGATACCAAATCCCGTTTTGAAATATGTATTCTGAATATTGTAATCTTTCACTGGTTTCTTTTAATTTGTACTTTTAATTTGTAGTGGGTAAAATATCTATCTGCTTTCTATCATTATTGTGGTATGAGAATTTATATCCTGTTGTATCATTTTAAATACTGAGACTTGTAAAAGGAATTCTTACTGGTAGACCCGGCTGGTACATTGCAAGCATTTTTTTTAGAAGTAGTATTTATTGAATCATTCAGTTGAAAATCATACATACAATATTATATTCACAAAACACTGTTCACAAAATCAAATAAATAATTATTCATAATACAAAAAAGAATTGTACACACAAAAAAAAATACAGAATATAACATTCGAGTCATCAAGAACAACATAGATATAACAAAAGAATTTATAGCGACGCAATTGAACTGAATGATTAAACGAAGTAAAAAGCCCTCCCATCCCAACTGCCCCCCCCCCCACATCCCATCCAAGCCCAGGAAGCGCGGCCTGCTTCCCTACCCTCAGCCCCAGCTACCCTCCATTTCAGTCTACATTCTGAGCCACAAGCATGATCTAACTTGTGCACCTGAATCTTCACTCCAAATGCAAAAGAGCCTGCCCGGCCCCCAAACACACCCCTCTCAGAGAGAGATAAGAGACTGGTCACTCCAAAAGCGGGATCCATATCCCCGAGAGCGCGCCATAGGTCCCTCTGGAGCGAACAGCATTATATTTATTTTTTATTTATTTTTTAATTTTCACTCCACAAGGAACCACAATGCACCCCAAAAAGACCGCCCGAACCCCTCCAAGAGGAGTGCGACCGTAGGACCAGACCATCTCCCTCGCATTTAGAGTGTTTAATTAACTGTATGCTTGAACTTTCTTAGCCCCAGCATCCCTAGAAAATAAACTTGTCCCATTTTCTGAAATGGTTTGTTAATAGACCTCTCTGTTCAGCTAGTTTTCTTTCTTCAAGTCTATCTTCTTGTATTTTTTCCTTAATATGGTTAAGGGTCGGTGGATCTTTTGTGTTTCTACTATTTTTTAAAATCATATACTTCATGAGGATTATTATGTGATTTAATAATTGAGCCGCTCCTTTAGTTGACCCTTCTACGCCTACGTGTACACCTTTTTAAATCTATATTTGTAATGATAGGGAGTTGAAGCATGTTCCCGCATTCTTTCCATATAGTTTTTATTTTATCACATGAAAAGAATATATGATCATAATTATGTTTCTTCTTCTTTACTGCAGAATGAACATAAATCATCTGTTGTCATTTTAAATAAATATAAATATTTTTGTGTATAGTAAATTGTGTAATATTTTAAATTGAAATTCTCTGAGTCTGCTGTTCAGAGTCGTGGTCTTAGAAAAATATCAGATATATATAAGTTTTTAAGTGCTTTTTAGAAGCATTGGTAGTTATTTACAGATAGCTTGTTATTAAGAGTATCGTATCGTATTCGTTTTTGGCTTGACACCAGAGACGCCTTTGTGAGGCCCTTTCTTAAATTCTTCCTACTTCCTTTTGAATCAATTTGTGTGTATAATTATGTCGGTTTCCAAATTTAAACGGCAACATGGATATAATCAGAAACAAAGTATGTGTGTTCAATGTCCAAATGCTTGAACCGGGCCAGAACTGACCGTTCGTGTGATGGGTCAAACTGAGCACTAAAGCTAGCTGCACTAACGAAAGCGGGAAATTCAAAGACGATCGACATAATACACTTTACATATTTTCGACACTAAACGGTGCACCGCTGATCGTGTTTGTGTTCGGTGTTTTGGAATTGAGTTTTCACTCATGATACATGTTGCTGTTTAAGTTAGAAAATCGACCTACAAATGTTTATTCGAATCATGATTTGAAAGACGTTTGCTTTTATACGACCGGGAATAGAGGACATTGATATGGAAGCTTAAAAGTGCCACTGAGATGTTGAGATAATTATCTCGGGAAGCCGACATCTTGATAGCAAAATATAAGATGACGAGATCCCGGATCTCATCATGTCGACATCTTTAAGAAGAGATGATGAGATGACAAGATCCCGGATCTCATCATGTTGACATCTTGTAGAAGAGATGATGAGATGACAAGATCCCGGATCTCATCATGTTGACATCTTGTAGAAGAGATGATGAGATGACAAGATCCCGGATCTCATCATGTTGACATCTTGTAGAAGAGATGATGAGATGACAAGATACCGGATCTCATCATGTTGACATCTTGTAGAAGAGATGATCAGATGACAAGATCCCGGATCTCATCATGTTGACATCTTGTAGAAGAGATGATCAGATGACAAGATGTTGGATCTCGTCATGTCTACATCCAGTGGAAGAGATGATCAGATGTCATGCATGATCTCGTAACTCGTCATGTCTACATATTTAAGAAGAGATGATTAGATGACATGATCATGGATCGAAGATCTTGTCATCTGACCATTTCTTCTAAAAGATGTCGACATGACGAGATCCGGGATCTTGTCATCTCTTCTAAAAGATGTTGACATGATGAGATCCTGGATCTTGTCATCTGATCATCTATTCTACAAGATGTTGACATGATGAGATCCGGGATCTTGTCATCTCATCATCTCTTCTACAAGATCATGAAGATGTTGATATGATGAGATCCGGGATCTTGTCATCTCTTCTAAAAGATGTTGACATGATGAGATCCGGGATCTTGTCATCTCATCATCTCTTCTAAAAGATGTTGACATGATGAGATCCGGTATCTTGTCATCTCACCATCTCTTTTACAAGATGTCAACATGATGAGATCCAAGAACTCGTCATCTGATCTTTTGCTATCAAGATGTCGACTTCCCAAGATAATTATCTCAACATCTCGGTGGCACTTTTAAGCTTCCATACATTGAACACACACTTCGTTTCCTATCATATCCACGTCTCAATCATGATCCATGTTGCCGTTTAAAGGACAAGTTTACATCAACAAAAAGTTGATTTGAATAAAGAGATAAAAATTCAACAAGCATTGAACGCTGAAAAAATTACGTCATTTTTAAGTTTCGCTTAATTTCACAAAAAAGGTTATGTGCACATCCTGGTCGGTATGCAAATGGGAAACTGATGCTGTCATCCACTCACTATTTCTTTTGTATTTTACATGATTAGATGAATACATGAAATAGGCTCCTCATTATCAAGTGAAACAAAGATTAATTCTACCTGACATGTGGAATTAGCATTATGATTCAGTCAAGTTGGCCCTCATTGTCAAATCTACCAAACATGAAATATTGTATAATTCAAACAATAAAAAAACAAAAGGAATAGTAAGACTCATTTGCATGTCACTGAGATGTGTGTACGTGTATAAACCGTGACTGTTTTGTGGGAAATAAGCGGAGCTTTATAATATCATAACTTTCTTATTTTAAATCCGATTTTGATGAAATTTTCAGCATTATGCTAGTTTGATTTCCTCTATTAATTCAAATCCACATTTTTCTGGGTTGGACTTGACCTTTAAGTTTGGAAACCGACATTGACAGTCGCTCACTCCTGCATGAGCCAGTCTTTCAAACCGGAAGGTCAACCTTTCGTTCTTCAAGACCACGTTATCTTGGACATCATGACCGAACTCTATGCAAGTAGGCATTATTAATCTTTGACAATTGAATATAGTGAAATTTGATTAATTTTATCCTTGTTATTTTTCTATACATTGATCAATTTGATATTTGTTATTTGGATGGGATACCTGACTGATCTGATATGCAATTAACTTGATATTCGGTGTACAACCAATTTAATATGTGATGTGTAATATTGGATTGATTGGATGTAATGTGTTCAACGTGATATAATGTATAATGTTCCATAAGATAAGTCACTGAATAAAAAGGGAAATGTATAGCTGTTTACAAGTATATTTTAGTGACCTATAATTGTCTTTTGTTGAAGTTCTTGGCTGAAACCTGACAATGTACAATTCTTGCTCTATGGTACATTGTTTTAAATACCTACCTACATACATATAATACATTATTGTGACTTCACATTTAATCTCATTCTTCTGTTACTTCCCTCCTCCCGGGAGTTATCGTCTTGATATGTATTTTTTCTTCCAATTATTCGTTTCTTACCTGTGGCCCATACATTATCTTGACTGAGGAAAAAAAAAGAATTCGAACTACAAGTGCTTCACAATATGATTAACATTGTCATTATATATTGGTACCAAACAGCAATCTCGTACAAGTTTCATTTGATTGTAAGTATTCTTAAAATAATGAACAAAATATCATTCTGATCCAAGTTTAGTTTTTATCTAAAATGACCATTTACCTAGACCCAGTAACCTTAAAGTATACTCAACAAATATTCCGAATCCGATACCTGTTAATACTTATATACCACTTCAACCTAATATATAGACTAACAATTTATTACCTTTGAACATTAATAATCTTTACTTTTGGTAAAGCTAATCAAGTTAATATAAGTTTATTGACCTCAAAATGACCTCTGACCTTCATCTAACGGCATGAAATTTTGTTCAGCTATTTTCCGATAGGCCTACTTGGTGGTTTTATACAAAATCATTCTTTGAAAATTCAAAATCATAACCTTGGTTAAGTTTTAGAATTCAATAACCACAACATGATTGTTGAGTATTCAACCTTCTCCCTACACTATGAGTATCCCCTGCAGAATGAAGGCATGGGACTGTGCTCCATCGCACATTTTTTTTTGCATAGGATGGGTTGCCTAATATTGAAAAGGTGGTTTTAATCGTGGAGTAATCGTAGTGGATCGTATCGGGTCGTATCATATCGGTCGTGGCAATCGTATTAACCGTAGAACTTTTTTTGAATGGTTCAAAATACACAATTCCCTAATTCCTCTTTTATATTGATGTCACATTCTTATCATTGTAATGATCTTAGCCCTCTGATATCTTATAGTGTTAGACACACGTTGATACCTTTTTGTCATCGTTTCACTCAACGCCATAAGCATAATGTAATTCATTGCTCTCATTTTAGAGTTCATTTTATCCGTAAATAAATTATACTATTAGTAGTTTCATAATTAGTAACTGTTCCCTTTTGATAACTTGAATATTTCAGTTTCATTCATATTATCATTTAGGTAAAATATTGTTTATTTATGTTACGAAGCATTGTTATCTTTGACTCAGATTTTGACTTTATTTTCAAACATGATAAGATAATTTTGGTTGTTCTCAATGTTTTCAGCAGGTCATTGATGAGAAACAGTTTTATGCTGATCTTTTGTGCCTGTCTAAATATGTTCAAATAAATAAATACAAATTTTCGCGATCAGATACGAAAGGGTTATCGTAATGATCGTGTGGTTCATTAAGGAGGTGCCGTGGCCGAGTGGTCTAAGGCGCCTGGCTTTACATGAAAGAGTCCGGGGTTCGATCCCCGGCTGCAGCACCTATGCCCGTGAGCAAGGTATTTAATCTGCAATGCTCTTTTATCCTGCTTTCAAATAAAATGGAAATGCTATATGCATTATTGGTAACTAGGTGTGAAATTGTTTTTAAAAAAAAATAATAAAAAAAAAATAAATAAAGGATCGGACGACATAGTGAACGGAGTATTACAAAGCACCTTAGGCTTCACTATATCTGGCTCAGAAGCAAAACAGGGAGGACCGAGGAGTCAATATTGGTTCAGAAATGCTGTTGGAAAATTTAAATTTTTAGACTTGAATTTAGGGCAAATTTTCCTTTTCAAAGCATCAAGAACTTCACTGCTGACAAATGAGGCCGTCCTGATTATTTCCTGCCTTTCACGGTCACAGACATCAAACTGTAAGTAGAAATGATTTTGATTACTTTTCATTTTTTGTATTTTCGTTTGTGTCATTTAGAAAGTCAAAGTCATTAAAGGACCATCAAATTTATATACAAAGAAAAGAGTATTATAAACTATCTCCACTTTAATAAATCTCATGTTCATGATGTGTACAAGACTACTTTTTATATGATTAATTGTGACGAAGAAGTTTAATTCTTCCAGGACACAGATTTTATTAACTTTGACTCTCTGAAATAGGAAAATATCTAATTAAAGCAAATGCTATAAATAAGGAAAGGTTAATTTTCTTGTTACATGTAAAACACTTTAAGGACCAATCATGTTTATTAATCAGTTGTGAAATTATAGAACAGTTTATTAAAATTAATCTTAGGAATTATAGATATGAATATTGTGAAGATTTCAAAATATTATTACTACTTAGATTTTCTATACTTTGGGTAATGTTTATTTTTAAATGGGTTCCAAATGCCGTTCCATTGGCCGTTCCGGACCCATTTTCCGGCTCCGGTTTCACCACATTAATGACCGTCAAATCCCGCTATTGACAAGACTTCTTATGAGAGTCAGAGAGGGAAGACAGATCACCTTCGCTCTCGCTCAGACGGTCCTCGAAAGGTTTCATAGAATAACAATTCATCAGTGTCACTGAACATTGAAGTGGAGTGATTGCTTTACAGAGTAAAGTGGGTTACTTTGTATTGTTTGTTCAAAGACTTAAATTTTATATTTCATTATTAGCCATTGATTGATCATTCTGCAAGAACCTGAATCAGCTGTAATGAATGTATTTTCATTGTTCATTTAATTATGTTATGTCCTCTTACTTGAGTAACTCAGGTTGGACAATTAGTTGCGAGAAATTATTATGTCCTCTTGGGTTTACTTGGATGTGACAATGATCAAACATGATCAAGTTCATGGACTCTAAATGACCTTTGACCTTGATCATATTATAACCTGGAACTAATGCCAAGTAATTCGTTATCATTACTTTATTACTAATGTCCTAGTTTCATGAAATAAATTCAGCAATGTTTTTAATGACATTCCAAATACGTCACCTTTGTAGAGATCTCGGTGACGTCATCCATTCGGAGAAAAGTGGAGCCTGTCTCGCTTCTGCTTTTAATACGAACGATATTGAAAAAAAAAACGACAGAGAGGGAACGGGTATGGAGAGACAAAATAGTGGGGGAGGGGTAATAAACTGCCACTTTATCATTCATTATCATCATTCATTCAATTCTCATAAAAACATGAAGAAAATATTCACTGATGATATACTGTGTATATATATATATGTATGTATGTATATGTCCCGGGGGGGGGGGGCACTTCCATTCAACACGAGTGGATACCATGCGCGACCATGGGGTCTCGAAAAGCACCCTAAACACGAATTTTCCATATACTGAAAATGCGCACCACTTAACAAGTATTGGAAACAAAACGATACTCTTGGCAAGTATTCCCTGAAATGAACCCCTAACCAAGTACAGCCATGTTTAATTGTTATGTCACGGTTTCTCTGGTCGTCGGTTTTTTGGTTTAGTCCAGTACGACCCCACCTTCCACATCTCGCTCAAATCGGACTCTAAACACATAGTGTTGGGGCAAAAGGACATCCTTTATTAAACATTTTAATTTTGTTTTATCATCCCAACAAATTTGACCCTAAGCACGTAACTTTCCTAGCGAAATAGATAATTTTCCATTATTTTATTATTATTATTATTGTGTTTTTGACACCCTTATCACGTTACGTATACGTAATGTGCCCTATGTGGAAAAAGACATCCTTTTTACGTCTTTGTTTGGTCGCGCATGGTATCCACTCGTCAAGTCCCCCCCCCCCCCCCCGTATAATCCACCTGCATGTCAAAATGTCATTAGTCGTGACGACGTGCTGCTTTTGCAACTACGCCAGCTACGACGAAGGTCTGAGGTAACTTGCAGCCCCGCAAGTCAAAGAAGTTCACCCTGACAAAAGTTTGTTGTAAAAATAACAGAGAAAAATAAATACTGGTCAAGATTGAAAGGAAATCTATCGAAGTTTAAAAAATATTTCAGTTCTTTGATTTTCAATTTTTGATTTGTTACGCCATATACGAACAGCTGCCCCACTATAGAAATGCATAATTTTTAACAAATATGTATTGTTTCATGATGCCTGATATTTTTTTTCTTTCAGGAGCGGGTGTGAAATCATTTGTCTGTTGATATAATGAACGTACCGCGCAAAACATTTTCATTTTTATATGTAGAAAACGACATTTCATTGATTTTTTTTTAAATTCATGATCCATGTGAAGCTGCTCGCATAAGACGTTACAAAAAAAATAAATCCTAATAACTATAAATCTTTAATGGATTTTCCTCAAACTTTCGCCAATATTTTTGTTCATCTTTTTTCTGCTTATTTTACAATAAAGCTTTTATCAGGGTGAACTTCCCCTTTGAAATATTAACACAGATATAAAAAAACAAGAGATAAAATTTCATGACTGTAGAAAAAAAAACTTTCTCATACCATCATACAAATCAGATGACCAGAGGCCCATTTCCTGCAGACTTGTTAAAATAAAAAATTTAACAATTTCTATAATAGTTTGCTGACAGCCAATCATATTGAATGATTTCACTTGCTTTGAACTGTTAGTGGAAAGTTGTTTTATGAAACGGTCCCAATAGGCCCTACTAGTTTTGTGTTCTCTGACCTATAAGTATTATTACGAAATTTATAAAGGGGTTTATATACATGTAGTTAACAGCTGTAACATAAGCCCGCACACTGTAAAGCTCTGATGTTGATTTAACACCAACCCAGAATCTATATATGTCCACACCAGAGAAGTGTTAAACGACATAATTATGTTTCCTTTTGATCTAACACCAGAAACACCATTTAGTATTAAAACAGCATCGGTTTGATTCCAAACTGGTGTTGTTTCAATGTGGGTATATAGATTCCGGGTTCAAGGGTGTTAAACCAACACCAGTTTTTGCAGTTCACAGATCTCACCGAAATCACACTGTTCGTTTCCTCCTCTCTCTCTCTCTCACAGACTCTGTATAAATCTCTAAGTTCTCGCTAACCCCTTCGACTAAATTCTCTTCACGTCAAATATGCAAATCTTTTATGTCTGCACGTGTCTGTGTTTTCTCACATTATGTTTTTAGACACAATCCAACTACACTCAATTGAAATGAACATGTCCCGAAAAAACTCTCCCCAAATGCGAGTTACGACTCCTTTTATAGAGAGCTAGATCGAGCAAAGCATCCTTGAGCTAGTTTCTATCCTTCTCCCATGAACAAAATTCGTTCTCGGCCTAGATGGCCGCCCGGGGGGGGGGGCACTCGACCAAAAAAGTGGTAGGGGTGTTCCGCGGGCGAGACAAAAAAAGGGGGCCTTGGAGCGGGCTTATTGTAGAAAGGAGGGTCCTCGGAACGGGCTTCTGAACTACAATTTTGTGAAAACGGGGGTCCTTGGAACGGATCGCCAGCGTGTGAGTACGTGCATATGCACCCCTATGGAACGGACATCTGTGTATGATGCAGCCGCAGCGCGGCCTCCACCGGGTGCGCTCGGGCAGAGACGATGGTCGGACAGCGCTCGGCGGCCGCTTTTCACCAAAATTGCAGCAGATCAATGCAACGAAAAATATGCGAAGCTTTGGAGCGGATTTCTCTCTTCTTCTTTCTCGATAAGAACAAAATGCTATGCCTTGGAGCGGCTTTCTTTGTTTTTTTTTCTCGATAAGACAAAAATGCTATGCCTTGGAACGGAAATTTGGGTGTAAAAATGGGGGTCCCCTCCGCGGCACATACCCACTATGCATTATATACTGAGTGCCCCCCCCCCCCGGGGATGGCCGTGACTGTGTTTAGGAGCGAGCGAGACCCTGGACTCATGCAAAACCATGGTCCATGGCAAAACAGAACTGTCCTCGGCGTGAGGTCAGGCGAGGTCACACGCGACAGAGATCTGTCATCGCTGGGCGAGGTCACACGCGACTGAGAGACTATCCTCGCCATTACGTAAGCGAAGGACAGTCGCCCTTGACGAGCGAGGCCCAGGTTAGTGTCTGACCTCAGCTGGGAATGCTGAAAGGACGCTCAGGCAGAAGCTCGAAAAGGCTTTGCTCTCAATGAATACCGAGAATGTTGACATTATAGTACAAATATGAATGGGGTCCGACCACTTGACCGAAGGTCCGCGAGGCCGAGGGTCCGCTAGACCGAGGGTCCGCGAGACCGAGGGTCCGCTAGACCGAGGGTCCGCGAGACCGAGGGTCCGCGAGACCGAAGGCCCGCGAGACCGACTTTTTTCCCATCATCGGTTGCCGCGGTCGAGTGGTTTAAAACGCCTCGTTGCAGCGGCGTAACAGGTGCCTGTTATCGGGGAGGGGGGGTCAAATAATTCCCTGTAACTAAATAGAATCAGTGGCGTTGCTAGGATTTCATTTTAGGGGGCGGTGGTGAGCACGCGAATCGTGCGAAACACGTACTGCGCGCACGAAACGTCTCTCTAGGGGGTGTAGGGAGGGGGTGTTTCTGCTACTTACAGTATAAACTAACGATGCCTTATTTCACTGACACTACTTAATCATTAACTCTACTCATTTAACGTTTTTTATGGTAATTCTGCTTCATGATCTTGTGCATTTAATGTTTAACAAGAAAACTGGAAATATTATGGAAATATACAAACACCTGGAACATTGAACCTTCATTATGGGCAATCCTATCTTAGCTTTTTTTATTTAAACAGAATAATAAGAAGAACAAGAAGGTGAAAGTTCTAAAGAAAAGAACGTACATTAATACCTGTCCTCGGGAAAATGGTCCTTCGGAGGAGTTTTCATTGGGGAGTTATCATGGGGGAGTCGCCCTCCGGAGAAGTAGTCCTCTGGGGGAGTTCTACTAAAACCCATTTTTTATTGGTGTTGTTACTATTTTTGTTATGATGTCAGCAGCTGCAGCAGTAGTAGAAGTAGAAGTCGTAGTAGTAGTAGTTGTTGTAGTAGGAGTCGTATTCACATTCGTAGAAGTAGTAGTAGTAGTAGTAGTATAGTAGTAGTAGTAGTAGTAGTAGTAGTAGTAGTAGTAGCAGTTATATTATTACCGTTGTTTTTATCATCATAATTATTATTATTAAATTGTTAATATTATTCGGCATTTTGTTTTGCTTTGTTTCATTTTGTCTCCTTTATTTTATTCAGCACTTTAGTTTATTCAATCAATTTTTAAAACCGACACTCCAAATATATGGATGAATATTTTTCTAATACCAGACAACGTTTTATAAACAGTCCTCTTTGTTAAAGTTATGTATACTATGGTATGATTTCGTTAGACGATAAAGTAAGAGAGGGGATGGGGTGTCCAATTTCGTATTATTATGAAAATCATTTTTGCAAACTATTCCCAGTCTAATAATACTAATTGATATGAAAAAAGGAATCTATTAATGAATAGTTGAATAAATGAATGAATAACAAAAATGAACAATTATATGTATTAATTGATAACAACTTTGTAGCCAAAAGAAGCCACCCCCCCCCAAAAAAAAGGGGGGGGGGAACGTGAGCGAGAAAATAAAAAGGTATAGGAGAACGTAAGACGAGCGAGAGCAGACAAGGAACAATTCGAAGAAAACGTCAGAGCTTCCATGCTTCGCGCGGGAAGGGGGGAAACTCCCCTTAAAATATGGATCGCCTTTCGCGCGCTCATTATTAAGTAATTCTCACACTTCGCGTGCTCATCACCGCCCCCTAACATGCCTAAAATGAAATCCTAGCAAAGCCACTGATTCTGGACTTAGTTACCGGGATTTTTTTTTACACTGCCCCCCCCCCCTCTGATAACAGGCACCTGTTACGCCGCTGCAACGAGGCGCCTTAAACCACTCGACCGTGGCAACAGATGAAGGGGGGGGGGGGGAAAGTCGGTCTCGCGGACCCTCGGTCTCGCGGACCCTCGGTCTATTCAATTCAATTCTTTTTTATTTCATTTCCATTCAAAACATAATACAAAGTAATATAAAACAATACAAATCAAATACAATTTTACAGAAGGGCATTCTTACTTCGTAAAAAAAACAGTATAATATAGAGCATAAATGGATATGGAAATGAGGGGGATCCACTAAAAAGCAAAGCTTGTAAAATTGTGGATCCCCCTTGGAAAAGAAGAAATTATAGTCGACTTACTATATGCGTACATGCATGTATTACAGGAAAGAAAAAGAGAAAAAGAAATCATATTGACGGAAACATAAAAACTGAACAAATGCAAACCTTTTCACACAAAGAGGTCTTCGTTGCAAAGGATATGTTGCGCAAGACAGGAAAAAAAAACAGAGAGAGGTGATGACAAGACGTAGAAGACAAGACAAAACAAGAGACAGGACAGTACAAGACAACTAGTTTTTAAAAAGGAGTAAAACTAAGAATGGGAAAGGGCTGACCATGAACCAGCTTGATCTGGTGAAATAACAAAGGATATGAATGGACAATATAGATGAAAAAAGATAAATAAAAGTGAAAAATGTAAGGATTATAATCAAGATAATGAAGTGTTAGTTCCGTTGAGAAGAATTATAGGAATTAAGCAGGATACGTTTGAGTTTACGTTTGAATGAATTCAAGGAGACACTGTCTTTAACATTATTAGCGAGTGAGTTCCAGAATTTAGGACCGTTGAATAGGAATGTATTTTTGGCCAGTAAAGTTCTGTAAAGTGGGATGTGAAGTTCGTCAGAGTGTCTCGTGGGGTAGTTATGATAAAATTGATTTTTAGGGAACATGGCATCAAAAATATGGGGAAGTGCATTATTATTATAACTATACATGAAGTGCCCTAACTGTAGTAAATACAGGTCTTTGACTTTCAACAGTTTACTTTCTAGAAAAAGTGGGTCCGTATGAGAACGGAAACATGTACTATGAATAATACGAAGTGCTTTCTTTTGCAAAAGCAACAATTTATCTAATAAATATTGATGGGTATCACCCCAAATAAGAATCCCATAGTTCAAATAAGGCAAGATTAAGGATGAGTAGAGCATGATTAATGATGTGGAGGGAATGCAAAATTTTAGCCTATTAATAACACCAATATTTCGTGAAATTATTTTGGATATATTTTCAATATGATTTTTCCAAGAAAGTTTACTGTCAACTGTTATTCCAAGAAATTTGGTGTAAGGTACCATTTCTAATGGGGTATTATCAAATATAATGTTCATCGGTAACTTGTCTATGGAATTACTAAATAACATGTATTTTGTTTTGTTAAGGTTCAAAGATAATCGATTGGCTCTTATCCACTCAGTAACATTAATAAGTTCAGAATTAATAACATCAACTAAAGTTTGTGGATTCTGATGAGAAAAAAATAAGGTCGAATCATCTGCAAACAAGAAAAGGGATAATATTTTGGATGATCTACAGAAATCATTTATATAAATTGTGAAAAGAAGTGGGCCCAATAAGCTACCCTGGGGGACTCCACAGTTAACATATTTCAAATTGGAGTTATGATCTTTAACAAACACGTATTGTTGTCTGTTAAGTAGGTAGCTCCTGAACCACTCCAAGGCCTTCCCTCGCACACCATAGTGAGATATTTTTTTAAGTAGGATTTCATGATTAATGGTATCGAAGGCCTTGGAGTAGTCCAGGAAAATACCCACAAGGTGACTAGATTTGTCTAGAGCATTGACTACTTTGTTGACAAAATTCATCAGGGCATGAGTGGTGTTGTGCTTGTCGCGAAACCCAAATTGAACATCAGATAAAATATTATGCATTGACAAAAAATTTTCTGTTCTGACGTATACTATTCTTTCAAGGATCTTAGAAAATGTGGACAAAAGAGAAATAGGTCGGTAATTACCGACATCCAACTTATCACCTTTTTTAAATAAAGGAATTACCTTGGCTATCTTCATTTGATTTGGTACTGTACCATTTTCTAAGGAAAGGTTGAATATATGCACCAGCGGGGAAACAATAGAATTTATTACGGATTTTAAAATAAAATTATTAATTTCATCAAAGCCAGGGCTTTTTTTATTTTTCAAACCAGATACTATATCAATAACTTCTTGATTATATGTTGGAGCAAAAAATATTGAATTTGGATTAGGCGGGCCGAGAAAGTCCGAAAAACTTTTCGTCGCGGGAGGAATATCTTTAGCTAGATTTACGCCAATGGAAGAGAAATGGTTATTAAAAATATTTGAAAGGTTGTCACCATCATCAACAATGACATTATTAAATCTAATTTTGGAAATACTTGATTTATTATTGGAGAGATTCATGGTCTGTTTTAGAACCTTCCATGTGTTTTGCATGTCGTGTTTATATAGAGCCAACTGCCTCGCAAAGTAATTTTTCTTTTCAATGCGTAATATTTTAGTAAGTGTATTCTTATAAGATGTGTATTTTATTTTTGATTGTTCTGTACCTTTCATTTTGAATTTATAAAATAAGTTATTTTTTCTATTAATCGAACGTAAGATAGATGGCGATATCCATGGTGACTTAGAAATCGTTTTGTATGTATTACGCTTATCTTTTTTTAAGGGTATATGCAGGTCTAATTTCTCATTTATTATATTCATAAAAAGGTTAAAGGACGCATTAACATCTACAGAATTGTATACAACTGACCAGTCGACATTATCCAAAGAAGCACCTAGACTGGCTGTATTTTCGTGCGTAGGTCTACGTCTTCGTTGTTGGGAGTGTATCGGTCTTATTGGTCGTCTTAATGAAAAATGAGTAAGAATCGGGAAATGGTCCGTCATGTCAGAAAGTATTATAAAAGAATCGGGAGGAGGGAGAATGTTGCAGAAAATATTGTCAATAAGTGTAGCAGTTTCATTAACTACACGAGTTGGTTTAGAAATCAGAGGCAAGAAGGAGGCCGAAAAAAAAGTTTCAAGAAAATCTTGAGATATATTGTTGTGTTTCAATAAATCAATGTTAAAATCACCTATAAATATTACATCCTTATTAACGAGAGCTGGATTATTTGTTGTTTGGGAAAGGTAAGTTAGAAAGTCATTTGTATTTGAGTTTGGGGGTCTATAAACTACACCAATAATCATATTTTTACTACCAGGAATATTAATTTCAATAAATAGAGATTCTACAGTGGCGTTCATGGAGTTAAGATAATCACAAACCGTATACTCGTAGTCATGTGAAATATAGAACGCTACCCCACCCCCAGGTCTGTCTTCTCGGTTATTCATTACGAAATCATATCCGTTAAGAGAAAATTGATGGTTAGAATCACACGATATCCATGTCTCAGTAAGGCCAATTAAAGAAAAGGGGCATTTTTTAGAATTTGAAGTGTTATTCAAAAGTAACTGAAGTTCATCAAAATGTTTATTTAAACTTCTTATATTAGCATGCATTATGCTGAATGTATCGTCGTTAAAATTTTTTGTAAGATTATTTACCTGATGTTGCGTAATATACTCAGAAGAAGGATTTTGCAATATGTTATGATCCTGTTCAAAATCGAGATCTAATTCTTCCGAAGCTAAATTTATATTATTAGTAACAAAATTATCATAAAATGAAGGATTCATTGGGTTGTTAAGTACAGTATCCTGAAGTCTCAGTTCGCTGAAGAGGTCATCATTATCCAATGATGTAAATGGAAACTGAGGTGTATTGTCTATATATGCTAAGAAGTCAGTACATATCCGAAAGTGTTGTGTTATGTCCAATAAAGTGTCGGTCAAGGTCATATAAGAGGCAGTAAAGCAAAGTAACAAAGTGAGGGGAGAAGGCAAAGAACACAAAACACATATAGAACATGAAGAAGGACGAGGAGGCGCAACACAAAGGATTCTTACGCAAAAACGAGAACGTAGGGCAAAGACCTCTAAGTGTGAACGATGCAAAGTCAGTGAGAACGGAACGATTATCGAAACAGACATTGGCGGAGGAGATAAAGTGAGAAGCTCCAAAATAAAATTTCAATTTCGGCTGACATGATTACTCAAGTTTTAAATCATAATGAGGGGGTCATTATTCTCATCTTAATGAATGAAAAATGGGACAAGTTTAATTTCATTATTGGAATAGCTCCATCATAAAACCTGTCCAATCGGTTATCAAGTCAAAATCAATAGCGATAGCAAAGTTTTCTCTCATTTTGATGAAGAAAAACTAAAAAAATAATTGTATTTCATATGATTAGCATAGCAAATAATGGTGAATAAAAGGGTGTTGTAATAAATTAAAAATAAGGATTAAAACAAATTAAATAGCCATGCATTGTAATAACAGTTACTGTACCATTAAACAACATCACCATTTGGATGATATTGAAGAAAAAATAGATAAATAAATATGATGAAATAAAGGAAGCATGCATGACATGACCAGAGGCGGGCTGTCACCAATGTATTACTCCCATTCCTGACAGTATGATAAACCTCACAAACTACATCACTCTAAAAAATGGAATGTTAATTAACATTTTGAAAGGTTGGAGGAGTGACAACCTTTTCTAAATGTTGTATTTACCACTTTAAATGGTTCTACCCAACATTTAAAATGTTGGATTTAGCTTTATACAAAGTTGGATGTAACATTTGGAAAAGGTTGTCACTCCTCCAACCTTTCAAATGTTGATTTAACATTCATTTTTTTAGAGTGATCCATAACGGGCGCCATTATAGGCAGCTACGCCATACCAAGTTCAATCTCTTGGCCTTTTTGTGAAAGGAGTCGGGGCCGTAGTCTTCAGGTACAGAGTCTTATCGAAACTTTGATCAACAAGGGGGGGGGCTTCACACAAGACTTACAAAGTGCGACTTGCCGTTTCAATTTATGTACACAAAATCATCGTCATAGAGTTTAGACTGCATATCCAGACAAATTTCCGTTAGTTTGTTTCTATTTGCGTCATGATTAAAATACATAACAATATACATGTAAAGAGACACAAAGAGTAACATATACACACATTATGAAACAAATTCTAATTATTGATAAAAAAGAAGAAAAAAGTTTTAAACACTGATGCCGAGGAAGTTAAAAGATAAAAGACCAAACAAAAGACGATCGGGTAACCCCTATGCAGCTTCACCAATAATGTGCAGCTTTAGTCTTCCATGGGGACCAGACAAAAGTGAGAGAGAGTAATAGTGAGAGGAATATGAGAACAGAACAGAAAATAAAAAAAAGGAAAAGAAGGAAGAAAGAAAAGAAAAGTTAGAAAAGAAAGAAAGAAGGAAAATACACAGTTTGCTTACTCCCATCCAACTATAACCCCCCCCCCCCGTTAAAATCAAGGTCCCAAATGTGGCAACGCTAATTTAAAAGAACATAAGCATGATAAGGTCATACAATTACGAATATAGTGCCCCTATACATATAGCAAAATGTGCGTTTGCAGTAATTAGTTCTGGGGTTGGGTAGGCACAATATTATTGTGTCGAAAATGGTAAGGTCTTGATGTGTAAAATACATATTTTGTTACATAATTGGAAGCCAAATCATGGAGGACCTTAATCATCATTTTTGTGAAAGTTTTGCCCAGACCTTAGGGTTTGCCATTCCTTTGCCTCATGAATTAAATCAGTAGAAAAAATGCGACCGATTATTAATAACAGGGAATATTCTACCAGCTCTGTTTTGCAACTTCTGTAGCTGATATGCATATTTGTCATAGGAAGATTGCCATATTACATCAGCATAATCCAAGTTGGGAAGTATAACACTCTGAAAGGTAATTCTAATTTTCCTATTGATACATTTTCTTAATCTAACATGTCTAAGGAGAAACGAAATCATCCGACCCGCATTTTCACTTAAGTGATTAACCTGAACATCCTTTTTCAGTTCTGAATCAATATGCACACAAAAGTATTTCAGCGAAGATATACTTGTTTAATGGCATAACCATCTAATCTGAGATCTAGTCCATTGTGTTTTTCAAGCATAATGTGTCTAATTCGGAAAGCATGCACATTGTTTTATCATAATTAATTTAAAGTTTATTCGTATCCATCTATCTACAATTAGCAACTACGCTCTAATTTACGTTGATTGAACTATTGGGATCTTAAGTGAATTACAGCGTCATCTGCATAAAGATGACTTGAAACAGAGGTCAAATCATTTATAAAATTATAAAAAGCAGCGGACCTAGAATTGATCCTTGTGGAACACCTGAACCTGCCTGATTGGCAATTCTTCAGTTGCAGTTATGAACACGTCACAATTTTTCGAGAAAGGTAGCTTTGTAACCAAATCAAATTCCTTTAGTTTAAGTTAAGTTTTTCGCGCAGACATTGAATGTTAACCATATCAAAAGCTCTTTGGAGGTCAACAAAGACCGCATCCGTGTATTTTCCATCACCAAGGTTTCTTAACCAATCATTCGTGACTTTGATTAGGGTAGGTGAGGTAGAATGTTAAGGACGGAAGCCTGATAACGTTATTGAAATCTAAATGTTGTAAGAGCGGTTTATGGATTAATCTTTGAAGAACCTTTGATAAGCAAGAAAGAATAGGAATCGGTATACAAATATTTTGGATTTGATCGATCACCCTTTTTTGTGTAACGGAATAACCAATAGCAATTTTCCATTTCTTTGAAGGACACCTCGGAAGATGAATTTATTCATAAGATAGCTGACTGGACGTATAATTTATGGACATCTTTCGAATGTGAATGGGTATTCCGTCTAAACCCATGGATTTCTTATTTTTCAGTAGTAGTACTTCTTTCAGTATATCACTTTGACTTACAGTACATGTTCAACTGTCATACCAGTAACATTTTCATCACGTACTATATAAATCATATTCTGTCGAAGAGGCCAGGTTCAGCCTATTACCTATATCTAAAAATATATTGAATAAGCGGGATGGCCAACATTTGTAATGCAAAAATGCCGTTAAATCACAAGTGTACCCCCCCCCCTTGAGAGTCAAGATTTATTTTTCAATTAATATTTTTTTTGCTCGTCAAATTTGTCCTCGGGAAAATGTGCCCCCTTATGGAAATCCTGGATTCGCCCCTGATATAGATGAATCCGTTATTTTAATCCACAGTATATTAAGACTAACCACCCTTTCAGATGCCCAAAAACCCAAGATAATCCCCTTTGCCGGTAAATACCGTGTCTTTCCTCACAGTTTAAGTAACCAAATCGTCAATCTCGTTTAATTCATCACCCCCTCCTTAGTTATTTTTTAAAAATCTTTCTGTTATCCTTCTGTTCTGTACTTTTTGTTACCCTTTATTTACTTTGTTGCTATCACGATTTGTTTTTTGTATGTTTTTGTTCTATTTTGTTTTGTTTCAAAATATATCGGCCTGATGAAGGCCCTACTGGCCGAAAGCTAGCATTAAATGAGATTTATTGAAAGCTACGTCTAGCGTCAATGCCTGTATTATTTTACGCACTATATACAGTGCATCCCACCAAAAACGAAACCGAGATTTATCGATGATTTATCATAACTTACTCACAAATACAATAGACAAATGATCTACCATGGTCAAGCTTAGAATCTCCTCTTTCACCTGAAATTACTTAGATTATTTATTATTTACGCATGAGTGAGCAAAAGCAATTTGAAAAGGGGATACCAAAAAGTCACTTGGCGGGCTGTATCTGGGTTTCAAAAAGAAAACCACATTTTCAAAAAGTTCAATATCTGCTCTTTAATTTGATACCTCTATTACAGAAAATGGTCAAAAAATTAGAAAGTTCTGGTAATTTGAAACAAGGCTTGATTTTCAATAATTTCATAAAAATGAAGAGTTTTACAAGGCTAGCGTTCAAACTCATTCGACACTGGGTCATTCTCAAAAAAATGATACAATTCACAAAAAAAAGTGTCTCGACTATCATATGGCCGCTAGCTTCACAACCCTGAACATTTTCTACAAAATTTTTATCAAGAAAATGACAATAATAGACTAGTTTCACAAAGCATATGCGACCAGTGACTTGTAAAGCTCTAATTTTATTACAAAAGCCTTTTATTTTTGCTTTTTGTTAGAATAGACACTGTCTCGGGTCAGTTATAGATTTTACTATCATTCTCTTTTATAAGTACTCTGTATTTCCTACCTACATTGATGTCTGGTGAGGGCAGCATGGTGTAAACGTCTGACATACTGCGCTTATCCTAGTATTTGATGATCACTTTGTGATTAATTTCACTTTTAACTTTGTCCCAAATATATTTTAACCTCCGTAACGAATACTGCCACAAGTTCCTCCTCCCTTTCAAACTGAATTATATCATATGATAATGTGTCTGCAAGTAGAGTGATAATCAATAATAAATAATTGATATGGAATTATCATATGTGTTTCCTGTTTTACACGAAAATATAGGACTATTCTTACAAAATGAAATGTATGACTAAACAGATTTAACATCCGTAACGCACCTTAAGAAGATATGCACCTTAGTTCTGTTGAGGAGTCAGTATTATATAGAATAAGAGACATCTTTCATAATAAATACAGTTTGCAAAGTTAGGGCTGCTACATAAGGACCATGCACGTTGGACCTTAAAGCATAAAGACATTAACTTCCGTAACGCATTAACTTCCGTAACATTTTTTCTTGAATATGCTACAAATTTTTACTATATTGAATCACTCCGGATCATACAGATATAAATCATATAAGGTACCCTCCACCTACTTACCCATAAAAATGATAGCTATTCATCCTTGTAAAATTATTATTACACACCTTATTTTCGACATCACTTTGTAAAGAGGAAAATTGCCAGCAAAAACAATTTCCCGCGAATTATTTACGATATTTAATGTTTTTTGGAATTTTAAATAATTCGTACTACAAATTTGGAATATTGGCATCTTCTTTAGAACTTAACAATTTTAACTTCCTTTGCTATATAAAGTGCATTAACTTCCGTAACAATAATTGTTACGGAAGTTAATACACTTCTTCGATGTACTTTGCTGAGATTGATAGTACGATTCTAGTTCCAGAACATGTAACAAGGCTTTGTCTAATGCTGAAGTCGGCAGAAACAGTGGAAAGAAAGGGAATAAGGAGAAACAATAAAACTTTCATGGACAAGGAAACAGAAAGGAAAACTATTTGCAATGACTCATGAGCAATGATGAGGAGGGTTATTTCACCGATCAAAAATGTGAGCGCAAAGCGCGAGCTAAAACTTGTGTATAGTCTAACCTGAAAACTTGAGATTCTAAGCATTTTTTATAAAAATGATCAGGAGGATATCTGAATAAACTATTAATGTGAGTACAAAGTGCTAGCTGATTTTTTTTTAGTATTCTGACTGAAACCTTGACATTCTAAACAATGTTTGTACCAATTACAAGGATGGGTATCTTAATTGATGCAACTGTAAATTTGTTATGTTTTGATCTGAAAACAATCATTTTGGACGTTTTAATTTGAGAACAAGATATATATCCAATAAACAATTATTGAAAAGATAAAACGCCCGCTTTTTGAAGTTTAGAACCCAAAACGGGACATTCTATTAACTTTTTGTAATCATAAAAAGGATGGGTGTCTTGCTAAGGAACTGATGCGCAGCGAGTGCAAAGCGCTAGCTGAAAATGTGTCATTCCAATATAAAACAGACATTTTAAGCACGCTTTCAAATAAAGAGGATATAAATTGAATAAAAAAATAATTTCATGCAATAGAATACAAAAGAACAAGTGGGGGTTACATGTATGTACACCATCAATCAACTCTTTTAATATTCATGAAGATATGCATAGACCAAACTGTTCCCCTAAAATAATGCAAATCTTTAAAATGGCATAACTTCGTTATTCCTTGTTCGATTTTGATCATATTTGCAGTATTTTATTTTTTCAGATTATCATCTGTTCAGAACATATTTTTTGAGCCTAGATGACCCCTTTAATGCGCATGAAAAGAGCTGAAATATTTGATATAGGTCTACCTACATGAAAACGTAGAAAGGGGTATTCAAACACTCAAGGTTTGTTGGAATTTATTAATGAAATACGTATTTCGATAATCAAACATTTTGGCTATTCATCATTTTTGTAAATCATTTTTGGAACAGGATGCGTAATTGGGTATCTCGATGAAACAAAATAATGAAACAAAAATCGCGATTAGATCATACAGATTCCATTAATAATTTATGTATTTCTGATATTTTAGCCTCTTGTTTCATTCACCTCACTTTATTATTATTCGTTTCCCCATGTCCTTTTAAACGTTTTTTTTTCTCTCTCTCTCTATCTTTTTTGGCTATTGGCAAGCGGCGGGATTCCTCGTAACCCAGAGAACTCATCCTGGTTACAGGACTATACGATTGTTATATTTTGTTTATTGCCAGAAACTTTTAAGAACTTTTAAGATGAACTGCAATTCTGTGGCCCTGTTATTCGGTTTTCTCATTCCAACTTTGAACAAGAACGACAATAAGATTACAGTTTCCGTTTCATGTTATGTTTTCACATTTTTAGGGGGTGGCAAATTAAGCTATGCGCTCCACATTTATCTTTATTCAAAAAAGGTAATACCTAAATATGGATTTTCCTAAGCTAACAATAAATATTGCATTTTGTAACTTGATTTAACTTCCGTAACGAAGATTGACAAGGGTAAAAGCCACTCGATGATTTGATGGTAAAGTATCTTGGGATTCCCAGAATTGGTCATGCATTTCTTAGGATCTTGCTTAGGATTACTTGAGGCCAGAAACTTCTAAGATGAACTACAATTCTGTGGCCCGGTTATTCGGTTTTCTCATTTTAACTGTGACCAAGAACGACAACAAAAATGACAGTTGTCCGTTTCCTGTTCTATTTTTAACTTTTTATATTGGGGGGGGGGAATTAAGAAATGCGTTCCACATTAATCTTTAAAAAAATGATATACGAATACCTTGATATGGATGTTCCTAAGCTAACAAAATAAGTATTGCAACTTGTAACTTAATTTTAACTTCCGTAACGAAGATTGACAGAGTTAAATGCCATCGAGAGAATTTAATGGTAGACTATCTTTGGATTCCCAGCATTGGTCATGCATTGCTTAGGATCTCAGGTTATGGATGAAACTTATTTTAAGGTTGTCTCATTCAAATTATGAACATTATACTGAACGAAAGATGTGCAATGATTTTTATAGTACTTTTTGTTATATGTTATTTGGTAAAATCCTGCTTCTGAAAAACAATATTGAATATTTTTCCATTTTGCAAACATTTTGGCTTGAGAGATAAAATTGTTGATACCACACTGAAACTAAATTGTGTGCATTTCAATTCCAATCATTTCAAAAGTGGTTTAATCGAGTAACATAAGTGGGCAATGCTAACGATTAACCTCCGTAACGTTGATATACAGTACTCGAGTTAATCCGGTCAGTACTTCAAATTGACGCAACAGCGACTTGCCCCTTTTCTGTTGCCACTTTCTCATACATGGTACTTTCACAATATGCATCTTTCAACCCATTCTGTAGACTTCATTTTTACGATTTTTCCCCCATCAATCGGTGCATTTTTCTGAGAATGACCCCACTCCGTTTTGTTGACGATCAGCCACGCATTAAGTCTTTTGTTACCGTGCGATAGCTTCTGTGGGAAACCGGTGAAAAAACGTTTATTTAATGAAATTATGGAAATACAAGCATTGTTTTGAGGGATCATTACTTTTTAAAATCTTGACCATTTTTAGTGATTAAGGTATCAAATAAAAGAGCAGATAATGAACCTTTTAGTCATGTGACTTTCTTTTTGAAATTTAGATACCCCCGCCAAATGAGTTTTGGCATCCTTTCTTTGAATTGTTTTTGCTCATTCATGCATGAATGAAGAATAATGTAAGTAGTATCAGATGAAAGAGGGGATTCTAAGCTTTACGTTGGTAGGTCATTTGTCTATTTTATTAAATCTCGGTTTCGTTTTTTTGTGGGACGCAAAAATCTATGATTTTATTTTATTTTATTTCTACGGCATTTACTATACCTTTTATGATTATTTTATTCCATATGCCGAAGCAGACTATTTATATATATATATATATATATATATATATATATATATATATGTATATATATATATATATATATATATATATATATATATATATATATATATAAATATTTATATATAAATATATATATATATATAAATATAAGATTGTACATATATATATATACATATATATATATATATATTTATATATATCTATTTGTGGCCTTCGGTCGGCATTAAAAACACACAATATACTAAAAACAAAGTAACAGGACATTATGAGATACAGAAAAAAGGAATATATTTATATATATATATATATATATATATACACACCCCCAAATTCCACATGGAATGGCTGTATTGAATAAAATCATCCTTTATCAGTTGGAGTAGTTCTTTTACATGATAAATGATATACCCGTTATCTAACGACGTGATTTTTTTTTTCATAATTACTAATTCTTCCATGCCTTAGTCATTACCACGGTTGTATACCATTGAGGGCGCTTTTCAAAACACTAGGGTGTGGGGGGATGAAAGGAAAATCTATATATATTTATGATCAAGAATTGTGACTCTATCCTTTTATACACAATCATACTGGTATCAAACACTCGTGAGATTCCTCAACAGGAAAAAGAAAAGGCTATGGAATCGCCAAATTCGATGCAGTTAAAAAGTAATAAAAATGATATAAACATGATAAACGCACTCCGCACACACTCTTTACATAAGTCCCATATCTACCACCAATTACTCTTGGAGTACAGTCCTCTACAGTCGTTGATTAGACCTATTGTCCCGGTTCGGTTTAACCGAAGGAAGACTTGGTACTCGCTTGGCATGTTGTGCACATTCTCAGTGTGGTTCATATCTATCACTTCATAGTAATGGTGCTGGATGGTCCGGTTGTTCGGATCCCGTGGTAACGGATAGAACCCGAACATGTATATCTTGTGACAAAACTGGGTAGCGGCCGAGTAGAGCGCCAGACCGGATGACGGAAATTCGATTTTGAATGCTCTGAGAGTGAGAGGTAGAGGGTTTAGGGAAAAAAGAAAAATAGAAAAATCAGAATTTTAGAAGTCAACTGATCACTTTTTACTATGACGTTAGAGTTTTAAAAATTTACCTGAAAAGGTTAAACAGTAAGGCCCCAACTCCATAGAAGAGAGACCTTTTAAAAACCAAAAGTTGGCAAGGTCTTACAGCAGTCTTCAAGATCACTGAAATTGTCATCTCTGTGGAATGCCTCAGTAAGACCACTCAAACAACTCCGAAATAATGTCTTAGGCCCCCATTCCACAGAACGGAGACCATTGAAAGACTTAAAATTTGTGAGGTCTTACAACGGTCTTCAAGATGAAAGTGAAATTTTTCATCTGTGTGGAATGGCTCAGAAAGACCCCTCAAAGAACTCTGAAAGACTGATGGATATTAGTCTTAGACTATAGTCCTATAGAGATCTTTCAATGGTCTTACGGAGATCTTTTATGCAACAAGTTATCTTACAGAAATCTTTCCATGGACATTGCCTGGTCTTTCAATGATCTTTGAATGATCTTTCAATGATCTCTCAGGAGTCTTACAGTGATCTCCGCAAAAATCTTAAGAGAATTCCGAAAGATCCTTGAAAGACTATTAAGACCTTTGAAAGTTCATCGACCGCTGAAAGACTGCTGAAAGACCACTGAAAGACCATATTACTATAAGACTGTTGTAAGACTGTTTTGAACCGTTTCAAAAAGTTTTGGAGCCCATGAAGATCACGAAGACCACTGAAAGATTGGTCAGGAATACCATTGTAGGTTCATTGAGAGACCTCTGAAAGATCAACCAGAATTCATGGTCTTTCAAAGGTCTTTCAGTTGTCTTGTTCTCTGTGGAATGGGGGTTTTACTGGGCTTAGACTAAGTCCTATAAAATCTTTCAGTGGTCTTTCAGAGATCTTTTATGCAAGAAGTGATCTTTCATAATTGTTTCTATGGACTTTTCTTGGTCTTTCATTGACCTTTGAATGATCTCTAATGGGTCTCCGCAAACATCTTGAGATCATGGAAAGACTAGTAAGAACTTTGAAAGTTCATGAAGAGACCGCTATACTGCTGGAAGACCACCAAAAAGACCATTTTCCCAAAAGACCGTCTGAACCGTTTCAAGAAGGTTTAAAGATCATGGAGACCACAAAGACCACTGAAAGATCATTATTAAGAAAGGCCTTAGAGATCTTTGAAAGTTCATTTACAGACCTTGAAAGGTCAAGCAAGTTTCATTGTCTTACAGCGATATTTTACTATAAGATGTCTTGCTCTCTGTGAAATGGGGGTTTAAGGCAGGGGCGGATCCTATCCAGCTTACGCCAATAAGTGGGGGGGGGGGGTATTTTCATCAGCATTTTCCGATTCGATCGTTAAAATCTTATTTTTGTAATTGGTTTTTGAGTTGGTAGTCATAAACACTAAGTAATTCTTGGGGATAATTCCCATGAACAGGTATCCCAAATGGCCTAAATAAACATTTTGAGCGCGATTTTTTTTTATATTTCATTATTTAGATATGACAAGTGGAATGCCTCTGGCCGTCTCACCTGCATCACGCGATTCAAAATAACAGCAGTGCTGACTTTGAAAACTACTATAACACTTACTATATACACTTACAGAGATAGGATGGTAATTCAACAAATACCCTCAATGTGGCCAAAATTCATTGACCTCACATGACCTTTGACCTTGGTCATGTGACCTGAAACTTGCACAGGATATTCAGTGATACTTGACTACTCTTATGTCCAAGTTTCAAAAGTCAGATCAATAAACTTGCAAAGTTATGATGGTAATTCAACAGATACCCCCATTATGGCCAAAGTTCATTGATCTTTGACCTTGGTCATGTGACCTAAAATGCGCACAGGATGTTCAGTGATACTTGATTACTCTTATGTCCAAGTTTTATGAACTAGAACAACATACTTTCAAAGTTATGATGGTAATTCAACAAAAAAAACAATTCAGCCAAAGTTCATTGACCCTAAATGACCTTTGACCTTGATCATGTGACGTGATACTTGCACAGGATGTTCAGTGATACTTGATTACTATTATGTCAAAGTTTCATGAATCAGATCCAAAAACTTTTAAAGTTTTGATTGTAATTCAACAGATACCCCCCAAATCGGCCAAAGTTCATTGACCCTAAATGACCTTTGACCTTGGTCATGTGACATGAAACTCACGCAGGATGTTTGATGATACATGATTGACCTTATGTCCAAGTGTAATGAACTAGGTTCATACATATTCTAAGTTATGATGACATTTCAAAAACTTAACCTCAGGTTAAGATTTTGATGTTGATTCCCCCAACATGGTCTAAGTTCATTGACCCTAAATGACCTTTGACCTAAGTCATGTGATATGAAACTCTAATAGGATGTTCAGTAATACTTGATTAACCTTATGGCCAAGTTTCATGAACTAAGTCCATATACTTTTTTAAGTTATGATGTCATTTCAAAAACTTAACCTTAGGTTAAGATTTGATGTTGACGCCACCGCCGTCGGAAAAGCGGCGCCCATTGTCTCACTCTGCTATGCAGGTGAGACAAAAATGAAACATTTTGAGCAAGAAACCAGAAATGAGCAAAATGCATATCTTACCAAACAATTTGAGCGCGAAACGCAAACTGATATTTTCTTATACTGTTAAACTGATCCGATAGGAACCCAACCCAACCCAAGACTGAAAATAAGCAGTGAATAATGAAGAAGGATACTAAACTTACCACGTCTCCCCAAAATAAAAAAATAATAGAAAAATGCAATCACGATCGAGGCGCTCGCTGAAAATTTGAACATTTTGAGCAAGATTTAAAGCAGATATGAACCAGTAACCGTAATAGCAGCACCACTGTAAGTCCCTAACTACTCGAATCTGGCCAGGTTCCTAACCCATAATGCAACGTTTAACCAGTGTAGTCTTGTACTCTCAAACCCGAATTGATATTATTATTATTTTTAGAGTTTAAAAACCGGAACTATTTCTGCAACCGATCTTGAGAACCTACTTTGTTGCAGGTCCCATGAGGCTTCTCGGGCTGTAAGCAAAATGGATGTCAATGTTGTATTTCGGTTTGAGTACACCGAGCAACCTCCTGAACGCGGCAATGTTTCCAATCTTTTTGAAGTACCATAAAGTCGTACCGTTGGCTCGCTTTAATCTATCCAACAAGTCATCGCAATCGAGAGCCTCTCTGGGAGTCCCGTACTTCTCTTCCCGCTTCTGTAGACAAACTTGGTCCGTGGTATTGCACTTCGCTTCAGGTGGGTAATAGGTGTCCGTACAAGTTAACAGCCGCTCAAGCTGGTCCCAGTTAAAGGTATCCAAGTCTACTTTGGAACCGACGTCACGTTTGAATTCACCTCCGCAAGGAGCTAGGTTCATACGGATGACGAATTTGAACCTGTCGATCACGTCACCGCATCTACTGTCCAATAGGATACCCGAGTTGCCGACCAGGGCGCATTGATATTGTTTTGAAATGGTATGTGTTTGGTTGCGAGCTTTCAGTTCCTTTTCTGTGTGTGAAACACTTATTTTCCTCCATGATATATCTGATCGGAAAACTTGTACGGCTTCCCATCGCTTCATGTAAGCAGAAACATTCCGCCTGGCAAAGTGAAAAATAGAGACAAATATTCTGACGATTCATAGAAAAAATATATATTTCCTGTAAAGAAATCATTTCAAAAATTTATATTATAGTTTAGAGAGATTATCACTTTTAATTCCTCCCTAATATAATTTTCTGATATTTTCTCTTTTTGACGGTAGAACACATTATCAAACAGTGTGTCGTCTTTTTTAAAAGAAAATCTATTTTCTTTTTTAAATTATTCATTCTTTATTTAAATTATTCATCAAAAGGACTTTGAAATGTCCATTTCTATTGTCACAATGGAGAATATTACTGTTACTTTTACATGTTTCGGGCAGGATTATTATTTTCTATTTTGTTTCATTCAATGATGGTTTGGAGCTGAATCCCTGATTTAAGAGAAAAAAAATCGAGGTAGATGCAATTTAATCAACATACTAGTACGTAGAATACCACTGGTAGTATCGCATGTATTACATGACTGTATTAAAGCATCTGTCATGTCTGTACTGACTTTGAAAACAATAATTTTTCACAAAGGAAGGAAAACATATTCATTTGATAATAAAATATGTTAATTCTTAATCAATTTAACAGATCTCAAATGACCTGTGACCTTGACACAGGAAACTGAAGAGCCTCTAATTTGCGATACATCGAAGTCATTATTATGATCATACCCAAGTTTAATAGAATACATGTTTATAATATCAACATTATCTTGAAAATTCGAATACTTAACTTTTGGTTACTTTTCTAAGTGGATATCAGATTATCAAGCACCTAATGACCGTTGACCTTCGACTAGTGCCTGAAAACTTCACTCATATTAACAGATACTTGATAACCATTAAATGTAAATTTTAAATGTAAATTTTGTTTGCAATAGAGATTTTGTGTTTTCAATATTGAGATGAATTCAAAACGCAACATTGTCAAAGTTCATCGACTCTAAAAGACACTTGACCTTGCTCATCTAAATGATCAGTTACTGTGATACTTGATAACCCTTATGTTCAAGTGTCATGTTCTTGTGCTCTCAACGATGACATTTAAAAAAATCATCTTTGGTAAATATTGCAATGTTGATGTCGTATATTGGCCCAAAATGACATTTGACCTTAATCATGTGACCTTAAACTCATGCAAAATGACCGATGTGACTTGATTACCCTTATGTAAATAGCCCCACATTTACTTTCAAAGTTGTGATAAAATCTTTTAAAAAAATGGAACGCCTCCGGCAGACTCGCCTTCATTACGCGATTTGATATAGCAGTAATGACTTTAAAACAGCTATTGAATAATAATTCACAACATTCATAATAAAATACTATATCCATAGACCAAAAATGACCTTTGACCATGATCATGTGACCTTAGACTGTGCAAAACAATCATTCATAATCGATTGCCCAGGGCATACCCTTATATCTATGTTTCATGAACTAGATCCATAAACTTCCTAAGTTCTGATGCCAATTCAACAAATAGTAAATACCCCCAGCACGGCCAAAGTTCATTGACCTTAAATGACCTTTGATCTTGGTCATCTGACCTAAAACGCGCACAAGATATTACATAATTGCTCTTATATCCAAATTTCATGAAATGGGTCCATAAATTTTCGAAGTTATGATGACAATTCCACAAAACCCCAACATTGCCAAAGTTCGTTGACCATATTGAATATATTAAACAGAGATATTACCAGCGGATTGTTAATATCTGATATATCGGATCATTTGCCGGTTTTTTCATTTTGCGATAATGATATTCCAAAAGAAAAAATACTCAAATCGACAATGTATAGAAATGAATCTCAAAATAACATTGAATCGTTTAAAAGGGATCTTGCAATTGAAGAATGGTTGGATGTATTTCATGAGTCTAATCCAAACATTGCTTACACAAATTTTAACAATAAATTGCAGACATTTTACGAGAAAAATTTTCCCTTGACATCACAGGTCAAAAGAAACAAGGCAAAAATGCCATGGATTTCTAAAGGAATTTTAAGATCCATACGTACCCGAAATAAACTTTACAAGGCATTTTTAAAGAACCCTTCTATTCAAAGCAAAAATAAATACAAAACTTATAGAAATAGACTAACCAATACAATTCGAGCTTCTCGCAAATTATATTATTCCGAGAAGCTTTACAAAGTCAAATCAAACATGAAAGCAACATGGGAGATTATAAATGATTTGATTGGCAAGAAACCCAAAACATTACCCAAAGATAATTTCACAGCTCATAATCTTGCAATAAATTCAGAAGATGTAGCTGATACCTTTAATTCTTTTTTTGTTAACTTAGGACCCTCCTTGGCAAACAAACTTGACAGAACTGATGAAAATTTTGGAAAATTTCTTCCCACACCCATTAACTCTTCTTTATTCTTTAACCCAACAAATGTTCAGGAATTAATTGAAATAACAAAAAATCTAAAATCAAGCAAATCACAGGGGATTGACAGAATTAGTACTTCCCTTCTTAAGCAGATCATACACTATATTGCCTCTCCTTTGTGTCATATTTTCAATCTCTCAATTAGCACTGGAATATGTCCTGATTCCCTAAAAATTGCAAAGATAAATCCTGTTTTTAAAAAAGACAATCCGCATGAAATAACAAATTACAGGCCTATTTCTATTCTTCCCAGCATTTCCAAAATATTAGAGAAGATTATTTACAATAGACTTTATAAGTTTCTAGATACTTTTCATTTTCTAAATTCTAACCAATATGGATTCAGGAAAGGACATTCGACTGATCAGGCGTTAATACAAATATATGATAAAATTACAAATGCAATGGCAAATAAAGAACATATAATAGGCGTATTCATGGACTTAAGCAAAGCCTTTGACACTCTTGACCACCAGATATTACTTACAAAACTTGAAAATTATGGAATTCGCGGAATTACACTATCTTGGTTTAAGAGTTATTTGTCCAATAGAAAACAATATGTAATTCACAATAATATTTCTTCTGATTTTCAGTTTATACAATGCGGAGTTCCACAAGGATCAATCCTAGGCCCCTTGCTCTTTTTAATATATATTAATGATTTGACTTCTGTAACACCTTTATTATCATATGTATTATTTGCAGATGACACCAACATTTTTTGTTCACATAATAGCTTAGAAACTTTAGTAAATATAATTAACCGTGAGTTACCAAAACTATCTTTGTGGTTTAAGTGTAATAAGCTTTCACTCAATATAGACAAAACAAACTTTATATATTTCAAGCATACAAACTTACATGGTAACGAATTTCCTTATAATATAAACATAGACAATATTCCTCTCAAAAGGAAAAGAGAAACAAAGTTTTTAGGTGTCACAATAGATGAAAATTTAAATTGGAATGAACATGTACGTTGTATAACTACTAGTATTTCTAGAAACGTTGGTATACTTTACAAAATGAAGAATATAATTCCACATACAACTCTTGTCATACTATACAATTCATTAATATTGCCTTATATATCGTATTGCAACATAGTTTGGGCAACATGTGCAAAAACTAAAATTAATACAATATACTTATTACAGAAAAAAGCAATTCGAATCTGTACTGATTCTCAATATTTATCACACACAAATCCATTATTCCATAAACTAAAGACTCTAACAGTATTTGACATAAATACTCTTCAAAGCTTACTACTTATGTTTAAGTACGTAAATAACATGCTCCCACCGTCATTCCACAATTTTTATACTCTGAATACATCTATTCATTCATACCCTACCCGTAACTCTTCAAATTTCCATTTAATTAACCCCAAATTGCTTATTGCGCAGAGATCCATAAGACACCATGGTCCAGATTTGTGGAACTCTCTACCAGAGCCTGTCAAACAATGTTCGTCTCTTCACTCATTTAAGGCAAACGTTAAATCTATGTTATTATCAGAATACTTGAAGTAAAATTTCTGTGTCGTATCCTTTTTATCGTGAATTTATTCCTCCTTCGTTTTATTCATTACCAATATCTTCATCTTGACCATCATCATCTCCATGGCCTTCATCATCATCATCAACATCATCATCATATCACCACCATCACCCTCAGCTATTTGAAAGAATATGCCCATTCTGCTTTATCAATGTTATAAATGTATTAATTTCAATTAGTATAAGTTTGGGATTGTCATTTTTTTTCAAGCAATCTGCTTATGATGACAATCCTTCTCCTGCAAATTGTTAACATCATATAGTCAATCATTTTTGTCTGGAATTATCTTTTTAGTAATCTTTATTTACAATTTATGCCAAAAATGCTAACATATTATGTTTATTATGTTATGAAAAATGTATTATACAAATGTTATGGATGCAGAAGAAAACAATAAATCAAATCAAATCAAATCAAATCATAAGTGACCTTTGACCTTGGTCATGTGATCTGAAACTCGAGCAGGGTGTTCAGTAATACTTGATAACCCTTATCAGGCGCGTATCCAGGATTTTGGCGCCCCTGTGAACGAAGTTTCGTAATATAGTTCCGTCCCCCACCAGACAATATAGGTGCTAAGCTTAAATGCATGTTAAATCATCTTACTGCATAATCACGTAAAAAAAACAATCGAAGATCACTTTTTTTTAACGTGTTCATGAAAAAAAAATATCCATGAATAAATCGTAATGCCACTTTTTGAAAAGAATAAATGCGATCAGAAAACAGAATTTTAACACTTTGGGGTTTCAATTTAGTTTAACTCATCATATTGGTAAGCCCTACTAAAATTATGTATGCGGGAGCTGTAATTTCTTTAAAAGGGGCGGATCCACTTTTCGCCCAGATGGAGGGTGGATATTTTCATTTATAGGGCGATCGGACATTCTAAGCACTTTTTGCAACCGTGAACATCATGGGTATACGTATATCTCAACAATATCGATGCGAGTGCGAAACGCGAGCTGAGAAGTTTTGATATTCTGGAAAATGATTTAGAAAATTCATAAGAATAGGATGTGTATCTATCTCAATATTTTATGCGAGCGCAAAGCGTGAGCTGACAAGGTTTTGAATTTCCGAGCCAAAACTGGACATTCTAAGCACCTTTTTAAACCTTGAACAGGATGGGTATCTGTTTCAACAATCGTGAGTTAAAAGCGCGAGTTGAAAAAAATTATTCTGACCTAAAATTTTGACATTCTAAGCTTTTTTGGTAATAATGAACACGATGGTCATCTAACTTAACAATTGATGCGAGCGCGAAGTGCGAGCTGAAAATTTTTAATTTTCTGCCTTAAAATTTGGACATCCTAAGGACTTTCTGTAATCATAAACAGAGTGGGTATCTAACTAATCGATGCAAGCATGAAGTGCGAACTGAAAATTTTGGATATTCCGACTCAAACTTTGTCCTTTTAGCACATTTTGGGACTATGAGCTAGATGAGTTTCTATCTAAACAACTATTGATGCGAGTAAGAAGCGCGAGCTGAAAATTATTTATATTCTGATTTAAAATTTGGACATTCGAGTAAGCATTTTTGGTAACTATGAACAGGATGAATATCTAACAAAACAGTTTATGCGAGCGCGAAGCGCAAGCTGAAAATGTTTGATCAATCGACCCAAATTTGGAAATTCCAAGCACTTTATCTAACCATGAAAATGATCGTCACCCTTCTTAACAATTGATGCGAGCGAGATGAAAATTATTGATATTCTTACCTAAAATTTTGATTTCTAAGAACTTTTGGTAATCATGATCAGGATGGGCATATAACTTTAAGAATTTGATACGAGCAAACATTAGTTTGACGACCCCCCCCCCATGTGAAACATGAATTTGGCTCTCCTGGTCAAACATCAAATTAGAGCCCCAAACGTCGAACATACATTAGGCGCCCCCCCCTTGGTTGAACATCAAATAGGTGCCCCCTATGTCCAACATCAATTAGGTGCCATTAGGTAAAAAATAAATTCGCCCCCTCCTACGTTGATCAATTCGGCGCCCCCAATATCGAACTTCAATTCGGCGCCCCTTAATTCGAAGATCGATTCGGCGCCCCTTTGTCAAATTTCAATTCGGCGCCCCGCTAAAACGAACATCAATACGACGCCCCGAGATCGGAAATCAATTCGGAGCCCCCTCCCCTAGGTTGAATATCAGTACGGAGCCCCTATGTCGAACATCAATTTGGTGCCCCTAGGTCGAAAATCAATTCGACTCTCCCTATATATGTAGAATATCAATATGGCGCCCCTAGGTCAAAAAATCAGCGCCCCTTCCCTCTTCTTTTTTTGTTGTCCTTCTCTCTATCTTTCCCCGGTATTTTTTTTTCTTTCCTCCTTTTTTCTTTCCCTCTCTTTTCTTCCTCTTTTTGGCGCCCCTATTTTTGCCTCCCCGGGGGCCCCCAAAACCCCCGCCACCGAATACGCGCATGCTCATGTCCAAAATTAATGAACAAGGTCCACATACTTTCATAAGATATGATGACATTGGTTAAGATTGGTTAAGATTTCAATGTTGACGGGCGCGGCGCCTATATTTAACTATGCTATGCAGGCGAGAAAAAAAACAACAACTAGCCTTGAATAAGATATCAATGTTGGTGCGTCACTGTCGAAAAATCAAGCGAGAAAAAAAACCCAGCAATGATAGACCACATGTAATCGTAACCGAATATTCACTTTCAATGTTCCTCGTTAGTTTATATTTTGTTCAATTAATTTCATTTTTACAAATTTACGAATTTTGATTTATTTCATTAAGAAGCATTAAAATGGAGAGGAAGAATGTGGCATAGGCCTGGATGTAGAAATATAAATGTAGAAATATATAACTTACTGAATTTCCCGCATGGAACTTCTGTTGAATCTTCGACCGTCTTCAAAACCGTAAGTTACAGCTGGGCGGAGATTTACTTTTTTTGTAAAAGAATGAAAGACAAAATGAAAGAAAATTAATGTATCATTTCTTTTTTCACAACAAAGAAAAACGCATCCCATTCAGCACACAATTCAATTCAATTCAATTCAATTCAATCTTTATTTCGCAAAATAGGATAAAAATACAAAGAAACATCAAATAATGTGATTAGATAATATAATACATTGCGTGGCTTTCCATGAAGGTTATCAGAAACCTGTAAGGCTGGATCGCCAAAACATAGTAAAAAGACAACAATATTAATGAAAAAGAAAAACCAGAATATCATATCATTGTAGTGAATACAATGTAGGAAAAGGGACAGAGAAAAACAACAAAAAATACAAAAAGACACGAATCAAAGGGGGGGGGGGGGGTAGATAGGGTACAAGTAGTGCATTGCCATATCAACTGCGAAAATTAATAATCATTCACTAGAAATTTTTTGTACTGTTTTCTAAAGGAAGATATAAATTGTGAATTAGATATTATTTGGGGAATCTCATTCCATTGTTTGGGACCTACATAACTTAATGATTTAGCTTCGTGACACAAGGAAGGGGCGGTGCCAATCCCCCTTGACAAAAAATGAATGGTGTTGATACTCTAATTTGATGAGAGCTATCTTCTTTTTTTAAAAGTATTTTAATGTGCCCTCTTTTTCAAGAGAGGACGCAAAAAACTCTTTTCATGTATTTGTATGTCAAGGAATTATGGGGGGTGTTTCACAAAGATTTAAGCATGACTTAGGTCGCACTTAAATGTCGACGCGTACATGATATGCAACGCACAATCTTATTGATCAATACGCAGTAGTGCGCGTCCTCTTGGCATGATCTGACCAATGCTGCCATGCCTTTTATACTGCGCGCAACTAGACATTTAAGTGCGATTCTAAGTCATACTTAAATCTTTGTGAAACACCCCCCTGTTTGGTAATGCCTAAATGCGACTAACATTTAGTATATCATGAAATCCTGGATCCTCCCTACCAGTTTAAGCGTTATACTATTCAAAATTCATTGTACTTTAGTCCATAATTCTAGGACATCTCTCGGAGGACAATCCCCGAGGACAGCTCCCACCTGACAACTCCCCCGAGGGACAGCTCCTCTGGAGGAAAACTCTTTAAATAACCAATTCCAACAATCTCTTTTGAGTATTATAAGATCAAATTCAATTTTTATAACTGGACGGAGATTTACTTTTTTGTAAAAGAATGAAAGACAAAATGAAAGCAATGTATCATTTCTTTTTACACACACACACACACGCACACACATTCCATTCTCAGCACACACGGAAGGGGCGGTGCCAATAGAAATATTCAATAAAATCCTTGGATCAAACTCATCCCATCCGCAGGACATCTCCTCGGAGGACGGGTTCTCCCAAGAACATGCAAGTCCAACGGAGGATAGATCCCCTGGAGGACAACTTCCCTCGCGGATAACCGTCTCCCAGAGTGCAACTCCCCTAACTCTAAACGCTTTTAAGGACAAGATTGCTGATCAATGTTAATTTTATGCTAAACTTTTGGGGGTTTTTTTTCATAAAACTGGATTTTTTTTCATCTACCGCCCCCGAGTTGCCATTGTAATTTATATGTCTCGAATATCAATACATGGAATTGCTAAAAATACACGGATTCAAACTAGATTTTGGTTCTCACGAACATTCCCAAGTATATAGGCCTACGCTTTTTATTGTGAGTGCTTCGCCTCCTTGGTACACAACAAAGTCGCTTCATATTTCCGTAGTGTAGGCCTATGTATTTAGCACAACAAGGGGCCTACACAGAATAAGATGCACCGATGCGACGAATACAAGTTAATTAATTCTTTATAAACCAATTAAGGTAGCATGCTTGGTCGTACGCAGCGGATTTCCCCGAGAAATTTTGAAAACTTAAGAAATCCTTCAAATTCAATTTATCAAAATCGCCCTGATCGCTCCCTCAATTGAGTTTCTAAAAAAATATATAAAACGCGCATCCTGCAAGCCCCCTCCCGCACAAAAGGAGCGAAAATTCTGCTTAAAGCTATATAATTTCATGAACGATTATTTATTGAATGGATTGCCACTTCGGCATGCCACCACTTCCCTCGTAATAAAGGATTTGAATAATACATATCTGCATGCATGGGCGGAAACTTGGGCGGAAATCTCTCCCCAAAGGTAGGGGGACCGTGGCGGATCCAGGACTTTCCAAAAGAGGGGCGCATTCCCCCGTCCCGGTGGTAGGCGGGGGACGCGTCCCCCCTGTAATTTCCGCCCATGCATTATTACATCTGCATGGTTTACGATAAAACTGTCTCCTTTAATAGAATATACCGTAAACCTTGAAGTTTATCTCGCAAACCTACCTCTGAAATTTGGTATCAAGATGTTCTCCTCATTTTTAAAGCTGATAATCGTTAACAAGAACATTCCAAGAACGCCAAGCATACAATTCTGAGGTAGTCTCTGAAGAGAAAGCGACTGAATCAAAATCTCAAACACCATTATGAATCATTGCCATTTAATAAAATTGCGGTCCTTTTCAGATATTGCCCAGATTCATTATGAGATGGAAGATAAGCTGATCGAGAATCGATGTCATACAAGGGGTTTGTGATTTGTCCAGGCATTTGCGACATCTCGGCTCCATTGTTATCGTGCAAATATCACGTCGGGCGAGGCATAGAGATGTACATGTAATGCATCTCTGTACGTGCGGAGCTAGCTAGAGGTCAATTTCATGGTCATGCATAATTATGGTTCATGTTTGGTCGAGCCACGCGCACGCTGATGTACGATCATGGACCTACAGTACTATGTACATGCATGTATTAAATTTTGTGCGTGGGATGTTCGGTTGGGACATTTTGACGTTTCTTGTATCGGTCAAATGAGGGCGCTTATCACACTCTCTCCTTTTCACTGGGAGTTAAATTTCAATAAAAACTTATACACAGCATCATATTTTGTAATGACAAACTTTTCCATTTTGGTATAATACATTCCAATACTTGCTCTTTCTGTAGAAAAGAGATAGAAACATATTATAATGTATTTCATAAATGTGCTGGAGTGTGTAAAATTTGGACTGAAATAGGAAACAAATTACACCTTTTAAAATTCCTTGATATACAATGGCTTGAAGTATTGGTGTTAGAGACAATATAAAACACAATGCTCTATTAAATCATGTAATAATTTTGGTCAAAAATATTATTTAACAATAACTGTAAACTGGGAAGGATCCCTACATGTAAATAAATATGCAGTGCCACTAAAAAGTTAAAAACAGATCGAATATGAAAATGCAAAAAGAAAGGATAAATTGACTCTACACCATATAAAATGGGAAAAAAATCCCAATTGTCGGTTCGAGTCAATTACACTCAGGTGTTTATTTTATTCATTTATTTTTTTTCTTACTTCAGACTCTTTCTCCCACTGATCCATATACCCATCAATTTTAATCAGTATGTAAAAAAAATAAATATACCATTATCTATATACAAAGCTTATGTTGTATAAAATTGTTTATAATATAGTATTGGAATAATAGTCATTCAAAACTATAAAATATATCATGATGCCATTATGAGATAAAGGAGATATATTTCAGTTTGACTGCTCTCCTTTCACATTTTTTGTTTTTTATTTTGTTGTTTGTTTTTTGTGTGTTTAAAATATAAAGTCATTATTCAGATTCAGTTGCACACTTATTCTTTTTTTGTATTGTCTTACAAAATATGAAGATATAAATATAGTTATACACTTTTTATTATGGCATAGCCTATTCACATCTTTATTAAACAAAGTATTATATATATCAATTCAATTATTTTGCTTAGAATTAAAAAAAATCTTTGTTTGGATTTTTTCATCATTATTATACAGTATATAAACAAGTGAGAATAACTGTTTTCTCTGTTTGTATTATGGGTTGTGAGAATCTTTGTTTAAAAAAAATGTTTATCATTATGTATAATATTTCATTTGTTATATTGCTGTATACATTTACTTCACTCTATTTTGTATATTTTCTTATTACCCTTGTATGTATGAAAGATGTGATATCTAAATAAAGGCTAAAAGCATTTTAAAAAACCCTAATGATTCGGGTCAAACATGATTTACAGTAACCGTAAACTGAGGAGTGTCTGTTCATGTAAAGAAATACACAATGCCATTGAAAGGTCAAAACATATTGAATATGAAAATGCAAAAAGACTCTGCACCATACACAATGGGGGATATATATACATACATGTATTTATACATGTATATATATATATATATATATATATATATATATATATATATATATATATATATATATATATATATATATATATATATATATATATGTATATATATATATATGTATATGTATGGTCCATAGGGGGTATCGTACGTCTGAAAAGGGGGAAGTTTTCAGTTCCTTAGTATTAGTCTCTTCAGTGGCGTACCGTGGGTCACGGTATTGGGGGGGGGGGGGCACCAGCAAAAAATCCGAGTCACTTAGAAAGAGCGCTCAGTTGCCAGGTACTGACCTAATAGAGGCATTTTTCACTAAGACCGTACGTATATCACTTACTAAATGATGCGAGCGCGAAGCCCGAGCTGAAAATTGTTGATGTTGACTAATTGACATTTTAAGGACTGATTTAGGAATTCATGAAGGGCAGACATCTTACCAATCTCACCAATCAATAAATGCGAACGTTAGCACGGACAGGAAATGTTTTATATCAAGACCTCAAATAGGGCAGTCACTTTTAAGTAGTCATAAAAAAGAAGCAAATGTCACTACATGAAATAATGATAACTTGAATTGCGAGGAAATATATTTGGTGTACAGTATATTGATTTGAAAACGGGAGGTTTTAGTAGAACAGGTTTATATATTTCTTTAAACAGTCTATGCGAGCACCAGGAACAATAAAGTCATAGGCGCTGACCAAATGATGTTTCATATAAAGTTCTGAAAAAATGCTTCTTTTGTAATATAGCATAATTATTATATAATATAACATTAATAATGAACATAATTTCTTCTTCCCTACACTACGTTTCTCCTCCCTTTTCCCTCTTTTTCTCCCTTTCCCCGTTTTTTTTGGCCAGCCGATGGGGGGGGGGGGCACGTGCCCCCCATGCCCTATGTAGTTACGCCACTGAGTATCTTAGTATTTATCTTGAATGTCCAGAATGCTCAATTTTCAGGACAAAATACATGAAATTCCAAAAAAAATTACCTCGCGCTTCGCGTTCGCAATATTTAAATAGGGCTTAAGAGATTATTGCACATTTATGTTGTTTTATAAGAGTAAAGCTAAGAATTGAAAGTTATAGACAAGGGCGTTTTGCTCCTTACCCCATTTTTCACGATCAAAAAAAAAAGAAAGGAAAGGAAAGGGATAAGGGTAAAATATGATATTATTCTCTAAATATTGTGTTAAAATCTGTCACAAACTTGGATTTTTGTAATAAAAATGTCAAAATTTTTGCTCGCTCGCTTTTATCAACTTCTTATTAATTTTACGCGATACGCCGTATCGAACCCTCTCATTTCTTTTTTGTTCATTACGCCACTGGGACAACTCTTTCAAAGAAACGAACAAAAAATCAACTTTGAGTGGCCGATCGGGGAAAATATGGGTGAAAAAATATTGCCCCCCCCTGGATCCGCCCCTGGGTGGGCTGATACGTCCCCACTTATTTTGTCTTGTGTTATTACATGAAATCATATCTCACTTGTTCATACCTCTCTGTGTATATGTATGCCTCCCTTGTAACAAATTAAGTTGCACCAATGATTATCTTATGCATCAAATTAGTTGTCAATCCATTTTTTTTAATTCTCAGTGGGCAAAAGTTGAATAAATATGATTTCATAATTATGATAAAATACAAAAGCACAAGTGGGGATAGTACATCATCAGCTTGCATAATGAATATTCATGAAAACATACATAGATATCGATGAAATTTCCAGTACTTTGTTTATCTGATTTTTCTCTATCTGCTCAACCCATACAGCCTGAACCCATATACTGTCAGCAAGGAATTCCCCTTTAAAGGACAAGTCCACCCTAACAAGAAGTTGATTTGAATAAAAAGAGAAAAATCCAACAAGCATAACACTGAAAATTTCATATAATTCGGATGTAAAATAAGAAAGTTATGACATTTTTAAGTTTCTCTTCTTTTCACAAAACAGTTACATACACAACCTGGCTTGTATGCAAATGAGGAGACTATCATCCACTCACTATTTCTTTTGTATTTTATTACATGAAATATGAAATATTCTAATTTGCTCCTCATTGTCAAGCGATACAATGATAAATTCCTTCCTGAACTTGTGGTAATATATTGTACTATATGGCTCAGTCACGTTGGTCCTTATTGTCAAACTTATACAAAATGAAATTTTGTATAATTCAAACAATAAAAAAACAAAAGAAATAGTAAATGACGGACAATCATCGACTCTCTCATTTGCATGTCGCTGAGTTGTGCTTATCACTATTTTGTGAAAAATAAGCGAACTTTAAAATGTCATAACTTTCTTATTTTACATCCGATTTTGATGAAATTTTCAGCACTAGGGTAGTTTGATTTCTCTCTATCTATTCAAGTCAGCATTTTCCCTGGGTGGACTTGACCTTTAAGTTCATGAGGCCGGCATAGGACCAGACACCCCTATACCCGGCCTTTCAGGGTGCCCCGGCCCCGTGGCACACAACAAGGTGGCTTTTGAACTTTTGTAGCGGCAACAAATTTAGTACTTTCTAATGCGACGAATGAAAGTTGACTTGATCATAATTCAATCTTCAGAAAAACAAGCAATTTATTGAAATGTAGATAACCAGTTCAATTGGAATAGGTGACGTCCTTTAAACGAAGAACAACAAAAACAAAACGCATATCTGGAGTAGGATACGATAACACCTCCAAAAGATCTATAAAAAAACTGAATTTAAACAATCTCCTTGGAAAAAGAAAATCTTCAGCTGACACTAACCTCTGTAATTTCTTGTGATGTTATCCTCAATGTTGAAAATAAAAACAATCATGAAGAATATTCCAGTGACAAGAAAGCTAAACATGCAATTCTGGAGATTCCTTGGCCTTTGAATGAATAGGCCTATAACAGGCATTGTGATTTATTCTGGAATCGCTGTCTTTTACAAAATATTTCACAGCGCCTTCACGGTTTGATAATCGATGTCATTTAGTTCTGTGACATTAGCCGAGGCATTGCGTGATATAATATAATTTTTTTTCTCCCCTAACACAAGTCATGTTCTACCCTTGTCGGTTATCATAGGTCGAGGCCCCTCAGTGCAAAGACCATCATCAGAACATAGCTAGTGAGATAATTAAATGCGCAATTAATGTATGCGCGAATTATTGATTCTCGTCATAAATCCGATAATGAAAATCAGTTTCTGTCTTCGAGGCACGGGGGAGGGGGGGGGGCAATTGACTCCTATATGATTTTCATGTAGTGAAATATAAAAAAGGAGGAAAATGAGACCAAAAAAAGAAGTAAGGGTAGATAGATATAATATGACACTCGCGTAAAGTATATTATCTATTGCAACTAAGTAGCCCGTGGGCCGCATCGCCCGTATACATAGGCTTATATTGAGTGGATTTTTTTTGCTTCTTCCAGTAAATACAAATAATTTAATAAATAATACATCAAGGTAGCAGTAAAATTATGTAATTCATAAACATATACATACATTCATGAATCAGTTCAATTATTATTGATCCATTCATTTTTTCCGATTCACCGAAAGGAACATGATATATAGAGAAAAACAAGAACACAAAACTAACAATCCAAGGGAATAATCCTTGTCCTTCAGCTCTCCCCCCCCTCCCCTCCCCTGCCACACCATAGCCGCATCCCTATCCCTATGACCCAGACAAACCCCGAAAGTACACAAGGAACTCACAGAAGAAAAATAAAATAACAAACATTAGAATCTGCAAAAAACCAAGGACACAACACAACCCTATCTTAATAGGCATATAAAGTTACTAACTTATTTGAATGGAGAGAGGAGAAGAGAGAAAGAGAGGAATAAATGAACAAAAAACCCACTCCGCCGTTCATTCGGAATCCAAAGCCTTTTTTTCAGGTATAAATTTAAAGATAGTGAAAATGAAAATGAAATGAAAATGAAAGTTAAATTTTGTTTGCTGTTACAGCAGGCAGTCCGGTGTAGTGCTGAATTTTACATGTGTTTGCAACTTTTGAATAATTATTCACAAAAACATCATTCATATGAAAATAATTTATTATGTTCAATGACCCTAAATGACCTTTGACGTTGGTCATGTTACCTGAAACTCATACAGCATGTACAGGGTGTTCGATGAATTATTGCTCTTGTATCCATGTTTCATTAATCAGATCCATAAACTTTCAAAGTTTTTATGGCAATTCAACAAATATCCCCAACATGGCCAAAGTTCATGGACCCTAAAAAAATACACTTTAAACTTGGTCATGTGGCCTAAAAGTGATACTCGCACAGGATGTTTGGTAGTACTTAATAGCGCTCGTGTTATTTGATCATTATGCCTACATATCCGTTTAATGTCAGTTTCGTGCGCTGAGCCCCCCCCCCCCCCACTAGGAGAAAACCGAGGAAGTAGTTCGACCCACAAAACTTGAAACGACCGCCCAAACGTACGCTGATTATACCAACGCCAAACGGAACCCTCGATTTTGGAAAGTTTCATTTCCCAGCCTTATCCCCATCAATGATACAAACTTAAAAGCAAATAGTATTAATTATAATAATACGGTAATAATAATGATGATGATTCTGATAATAAAAGCAATAGATAACCTTTCTTATACCTTTCTTTTATGAATAATACATATAACAATGATACTATCAGATAGTTTTAGTGAAGAAAATTAAATCATCATGGTTTTAACCATTGATCATCCCCACCATCACCGTAATTATCATCACCATTATCGCCACCATCATTTTGATCATTTATTTACCATCATCAACTTCATAATTATCACCATTATTATCACCATCATCACAATCATCACCACCAACACCATCATTCTAAACACACCACTATCATCATCATCATTACCACCACAACCATCATCACAATCACCAACACCAACACCACCACCACCATCATTTTAACCACCACCATCATCACTGCAACTACCAGCAACAACCACTATCATCATCATCATCATCATCATCACTGCAATTACCACTATCATCATCATCATCACTGCAACTACCACTATCATCATCATCATCATCATCATCATCACCACTATCAACTACCACTATCATCATTATCATCATCATCATATTTAATTGCATTTCAAAAAATTAAAAAAATCAACCTTGCCATGGGACAAAACAACCAATTCACATAAAGTTAAATTTAGTACTCTGTATTTATTTCACTCTTTGAATAATGATAACATCAATCTCATTAGAAAATATCATAGTAAACATTTCTATTTACATTTTTCATTAAATGTACAAACTGTTATTCACAAATTGATGTGCAATAATTATTAAAGATGACATGTTTCCACTGATTCAATATTTCAAGAAAAAGTCTTCTCATGAACGAGTTTCTTTTCAAAATTGTTCAATTAAAAAAGGTATAAAATACAAAGGACTTAGAAAGAGGCCAAATGAGGACCTAGGTAAAGTACACTTCCTCTTTTACATTTGGGTCATTTATCCACTTGAAATTAAATAATTACTAGTAGATTACCATTACACATAGGCAAAGCATGGTTCACAGGAAATAATGAATTTTGAATTAGGAGTGTATATATGTAAAATCATTGCACAATAATATACCAATGGACCTAGTAGGTCGATGCTATAGCACAGTATATCAGTTTTTATTCATAAGTTATTACCTCCCCCACCCCATGTTATTATGTTGGAAATGAGAATTAATGAAATGAAATAAAATTAATAATGTAAACATTTTTAACATAATTTTCAACACAGTATATAGTATAGCAACAAGAATGTTAATACTTGCAGAGGAATGGGGGTGTGTGTATGGGGGGGGGGGGCGGGGGTGGTGGGGTGTAGATGTATATACATGTGTACTGTGAGGGGGGGGGTAAAGGTAAAGATAAAGAGGGTAGAAATGGGCGGAGATGACGAAGAATGGGGTTACACCTCCTAATTACGAAGGTTCGTAATTCTGAAATACGTAAATTGTCTATACCTCGATGTTCGTTAATCCAAAAACGTAAAAGGGTTTGTTAATTCGAACATTCGTGGCGTTACTCCGAAGGTTCGTTATTCCGAAGGTTTGATAATCTGAAAACGAAATAAGGTTCGATGTTCCGAAGGTTCGTTAATCCGAAAACGAAATAAGGTTCGTTGTTCCGAAGGTTCATTAATCCGAAAACGAAATAAGGTTCCTTGTTCCGAAGGTTCGTAAGTCAAAAAACAAAATAAAGTTCATTAATCATTTAGTTTTCGGACTAACGAACCTCATTTCGTTTGCGGATAACGAACCTTTGGAATTACGAACCTCACTTTGTTTTCAGACTAACAAACCTTCGGAATTACGAACCTCATTTCGTTTTCGGACTAACGGACCTTAGGAATGACGAACCTTCGGAAATACGAACCTTCGGAATATCCAAACCTTCAGAATAACGAAGCTTCAGAATTACGAATGTATGCGGAAGAATGGTAGATAAATAAAACAGTACATATCAAGATATAAGATAAAACAAAAGTAAAATAAATCAGAATGATTATCACAAGGAAAAAAAAGATGCAATAGGAGAAGAGAATAATTATCTCTAAGCATTACACCCTAATCTTGGAATGATTGAATTGCAATAAGAAACAGGAAAAAAATATGAAGCATAAACACACATACAAAAAAACACAAATTTGAGAATATCCATGTAAATGTAAATGATTTCATTGTCCTATATATACAAAACTATCCTTCATTGATTATATAGCATTATTATATTATCCATAATAAATAATACCTATGTGATATTCATAGGCCTTGTGCCAATTTTTTTTCATCCCTCTTTTTTTCTCTTCATATCACAGAGCCATTTCATTGTCAGTGGTGGTATTCAAAAATATAAATATGAATCATATTGCAAATTGATCATCTATGATTAATGCTTGCTGCACCCAACAGTAAGAAGAGAGGTCTCTTCAGTTCATAGATTAAAGGTGGTATCACTATTCTTTTTAAAGGACAAGTCCACCCCAACAAAAACTTGATTTGAATAAAAAAGGAAAAATTCAACAAGCACATAACACTGAAAATTTCATCAAAATCGGATGTAAAATAAGAAAGTAATGGCATTTTAAAGTTTGGCTTCTTTTCATAAAACAGTTATATGCACATCTCGGTCGGTATGCAAATGAGGGAACTGATGACATCACTCACTCACTATTTCTTTTGTATTTTATTATATGGTATACTTTTATTTTCTCGTCATTGTCATGTGAAATGAAGTTTCATTCCTCCCTGAACACGTGGAATTCCATTATTTTAACATTTTGTGGTTCAGGCAAGGAGGTACTAATCGTCAAATTAGTAAATATTGAAATATTGTATGATTCAAACAATAAAAAAACACAAGAACATCATCGACTCTCTCATTTGGATGTAAATGGCTCATTCATATAACTATTTTTAAAAAATAAGCGAAACTTTGAAATGTCATAACTTTCTTATTTTACATTCGATTTTGATGAAATTTTCAGCACTGTGCTTGTTTGATTTTGCTATATTGATTCAAATCAACATTTTTCTGAGGTGGACTTGACCTTTAGATAGGCACTATTAAATGGGCCACACTCTGTAAATTTGTACTAGTTGTCATATATTTATAAATTACTGGTGGTCCAGCAAAGTACACGTGATACTGACACTACAAATAGCTAAACATGTTTCAAAATAAACATTATACATCAAACAATCGTCTCTGATTTTTGGTGTAGGATTTCAGGTGCACTTAAACTTCCTTGAGCAATTGAAATAATGTTCATTAGCTTTGCTTGAATGAGATAGCTCTATGTACAGTTTACATTATGTACCAGTGACTGTAAGTTGTCACGTGTCTCATCTTGGTCTCTCTTTAAATGGAGAGGTGTCAGTCTCAGAGGCCAAAACGCCAACTGAAAAATACTCCTCAATTTTGACAAGTTAATCTTGGAGTTTAACCAAAAAAAATATCTGTTGGGTCTTATTAAGATGCATCTCGGTTTTATGGAATCTATTGCAGGTTAAGTTTTGGTCTCAAAAACATTGCAAATTTGCCGCACTGAATTAAAGGTTTGTTTCTTTCAACAAGAAGAACAAAGTGATTTGCTTACCGGTAGTTAAAGGGGAAGTTCACCCTGAAGAAAACTTTGTTGTAAAAATAGCAGAAAAAATAGTAAAAAATATTGATGAAGGTTTGAGGAAAATCCGTTAAAGTGTAAGAAAGTTATTAGAGTTCAAAATTTTGGATTTGTGACGTCATAAACGAGCAGCTGCCCCATGTGTTATGTAATATAAAATGTATGAATTTCAAATTTTGTATGGTTCCTGATGACTTAATTTTGTTTTCTTTTCATGATCGGGTGTGAAACGATTTGTCTGTTGATATACAAAAGTTACAGTGAAAACCATTTTCAATTTTCTGAGAAAATGACATTTCATTGATTTTTTACCATTCGCTATGTAAGAATGCTGCTCGCATATGACGTCACAAATCAAATACTTGAAATTCTAATAACTTTTTAATTATTTGATGAATTTTTCCCAAACCTTCGGCAATATTTTTTATTATTTTTTCTGCTATTTTTACAATAAACTTTTTGTCAGGGTGAACTTCCCCTTTAAAATGACTCTATCAATTTTACATTTGAAAGATAAGTATGCAGTTACATGTTCAAGTTTTTATTTTCATTTCCATTACTACCATGATAAACAAATACAAATTGAACATATATCATAAACATAAACAAATACAAATGAAATATGATAACAATGATTACAAATCAACTACGAATTCCAAAACGTTTGCAAAATAGTTTTAACAAAATCTAATATGGAAATGAGGGGATCCACTAAAAAAAGCATTGCTTGTAAAGCGTAGATCCCCCAAATAATATATCAAACAATGGAAAATTTGGGACTTATTTGCAAGTGTATGTGTAAGAAAATGCAATAAGTTAGAATATAATAATGGGAATAATATTAAGATGACGAGTAATAGCGAGAAATGATTGTCTTGGGATGTATAATTGTCTTGGGATCATCAATTGTACTCAAAGGTGTGCTTTTGAAACAAGAATTGCAAATTGATTTTCTTATCACTTTTTCAATTGACTGTCTTGGATTCATATGTAATTTGGTCTTGGTCTCTCTCTCTCTAGTCCAAGACCTTCTTAGTCTTGGACCTAGCACTGACATTCACATCTCTTTGTACATGTAGCTAAATTGCATACTGTCCATAATTGTTTGCTGACTGTAATTACAACAAACAAAATGTCAGAAAAACCATAACTCATTGTGACATCATTTTGTAAATATATTTTTTAACAAAGCATGATTTGACAAGAAAAACAAAAATTCAGGTCCCTTGTTAAAAAACAAAAAAATTAAAGAAATCAAAATGAGTAAAATAAAGACTTAATATATATGATGTGAGCTGTAGCCTACAAATATGACATGAAAACACACACACACAACAGTGAATACATGTAAGCATGAATTAGGAGATGAAATAGAAGAGCTTCAATTAATTATATCTATTTGCTGATTTTTTTTCTCACCTCTACATTAGAGACTGTGCTCTTATAGCCCTTTCCAAATTTCCTGACTTTCTAATTTCAAGAGTAAAAGAAAAAATATATGACTCCTTGATCATGATACACTGTAAAAATGGTGTTTATAATTCATACAACATTGTTTACTATAAGAACCGTACAGCAGTTGTTTAACAGCTTAAACCATGCTTAATTCATTTTAGAATTCCGTATTAAAATCAAACATTATTGGTTAAGATTGTAAACACTTGTTTAAACTGAACAAAAACTGTAAGGCTCACAGTTATAGACAGCATTTTATAAAATTCTCAGCAGCATTTTACTGTGTACAATTTCTTCAATGAATGAGAGCTTAATATCTACTGAGATTCATCCCAAAATCAAATTCATTTTCAGTCCAGTGCTGTGTTTATAATGAAGACAAACTTTGATCCCACATCAAAACCAAAAGGTCAATACCAAACCCATTATGGGCAGGCAAGAGACATCTGGGATAATCGGTACAAGAGGCGTTTAGAGACCTGGTCTGGTATTGACTTTCACTTGGATATTAAAGCCAAATGCTTAAAGTTGCATTCAGATCTCATCTAAATATTTCACTTTATCAAGCCAGATTTATAAAAAAAGCAAAATACTTACTAATAACCATGAAGCTTAAGCAAAAAAATGTGCAATGTATGTAATCCATGTATCCATCTTTGCCCAGTATGTATAACCGCACTTTTTAAAATTTGCACGCAAGCCGGGCTTAAGCCAGGTTGGCGGCTGACTTAGACTTAGGCAAAATACTTAGTTAGCCCACAAATACAATTGAATACGAAAGAAAGAAGAATAAGTATTTTACTTGAGCAAAAACAAAATATTGTGTACAATTCAAATTCCCGCTAAAGTTTCAAATTGAATAACGGCCCTGGACATTGCCAGTGTAGTAGAAGCGACATATGATTATAAAAGCAGAATTTTAATTTTAACAAAGCTGGCCTACAATATGAGCATTTATGTTGTGTATCACATCTGTCTCAAAATTCTCCACTAGAATTGGTCAAGGACTATTCTATATGTTAAATCATTTCAACATGAAAAAAAACCTTGGAAAAACCCATGGGGATTGCAGAATTCAGTAGTGAAATTGTCAATATCATCTATATTTTTAAGACATTGGCTCAGACTTTATGATTAACGTAACTATTATGAAAAATATTTTCAATGGACATTTACAATATGAGACATTTAAATTAGACCTCCTGTATTCAATTACAGCTTACTATGAGTTTCACAACTTGTAGTAAAAATATATTCAAAGTCAATAAGGAAATAAAATCTACAGTAACATGTAATACAATATCAAAAATAGACTGGATAACTGGTTCTATCAGTATCATTTGCATAACAACTAGGATGTGCATAAACTTTTTTGTGGATTCAAGCAACGCTTTATTCATGACTTTCTTATTTTGTGTCTGATTTTGCTGAAATTTTTGAAGTGAAAATTGGTGTTACATATGCAAATAATTTTTTTATGAATAAATCTGCATATTTCATTTAAAAAAAATTGTTGGAATTTTTCATACTGGCTTTATAGTGGCTTGTAGTTTATGTGGTAAAGAACACGTTTGCCAAATTTCAGCGCAATCGGTGACCAAGATCAGAAGGAGGTCCGTCATCCCCCCCCCCTCAGTTCTCAATACATCTCAAATAGTCCAGTCCTTTTAGGGTTAAGCTGAGATCTTTCTTTTAATCAACTTTTTGTTTGGATGGACCTGCCCTTTAATAGATGGTAAGAGGCTGCAAAGCATATTGTTTTCATTTGAATTATGAGCTTTGTATGCATACCCGGTATATGTTATTTGTATGAATATTTCTGAAAAGGAAATTACAAGTGGGGCCAAGCAACATTGACAAGTGGATGATATTTATGATATACAATTACTTAAATTTACAGACTCTCACACACAAGTTTATTGTAACTGTGGAAAAATATGAAGAATTTAGAGAAGACAGGATCTTTGATTATAATAGATCAAAAACTCCACCTCTATTAGTTAATACTATTATAATATGATGACAAAATTTTCATGCAAAATAGCATACACTGAACAATAATCTCTCGATTACAAACCAGAAATGCATATTTATATTTAAAAAATGATTTTATATTTCTATCATCTATGCATAAACTCACTATATTGTTTTGGCTTATTTGGCGGAGGACCTCGTCACATGATAGTCATGAAAAGGGAATGGAATGTTATTGAAATGTGATTGATAGACAACGAGACAATCACAATGAATTTGTGAACAATATAAAAAAAATGGATGAATATTACATTAAGGGTCAGGTTTGAAAGAATATTGAGCCACCAGCAGAAAATGTGTTGCAGTGTTTATATATAGCCTTAGAGTACAGAGGGGAAACTATATCAAAACAAAAATAATACTTGAAACCTTTCTCACAATTGCTCAATTAGCAAAGAACACTAAATACATTGCACGATTGAGAAGTGAACACTTCATCCCAAGTGATATACTTTCCAATTATCAGTCATTACTGACATCATTTGAAGTGTGACTGAGATTTGGCCTTGATACACTTCTCTCTCTCAATGACATAAAGACCTTGAGAGTGTTCCATCAACATTTGCCAATTTCATTAGCTCAGGAATATGACTATGAAATGCTGTCCTGGTAAGGGCTTAACGATTTTTAGATCACAGCTCTCCCTTTAAAGGGTTCAACTCCGATGTACATGCTATTTTAATCAAACCACAACCTTCCTTCTCTCACTACTGTATAAATGTGCAGCTTGCACGTGAAATCAATTTCATGTTTTGTTACCCTTCTTTTATTTTCCTTGAACAGGAGTGACTTAACAGGAAGTTTTAAAGTTGTGTGCAGTTCAGGAGTAGTCTCAAAGCACAGACTCAAATTTGACACTTTCACCAAATATACCAAGTCTAGAGTGAAGACTACATGTAAACACCAAGCTCTCTGTCAGTGTCAACTAACAGCCAGCCACAGTACATACTTAAAGGACAAGTCCACCCCAACAAAAACTTGATTTGAATAAAAAGAGAAAAATTCATCAAGAATAACACTGAAAATTTCATCAAAATCGGATGTAAAATAAGAAAGTTACGGCATTTTAAAGTTTCGCTTCATTTCACAAAACCGTTATATGCACATCTCGGTCGGTATGCAAATGAGGAACTGATGACATCACTCACTCACTATTTCTTTTGTATTTTATTATATGGTATACTTTTATTTTCTCGTCATTGTCATGTGAAATGAAGTTTCATTCCTCCCTGAACACGTGGAATTCCATTATTTTAACATTTTGTGATTCAGGCAAGGTCCTAATCGTCAAATTCGTAAAAATTGAAATATTGTATAACTCAAACAATAAAAATCAAAAGACATAGTGAGTGACATCATTGACTCTCTCATTTAGATGTAACTGGCTCGTTCATATAACTATTTTGTTAAAAATAAGCGAAACTTTGAAATGTCATAGCTTTCTTATTTTACATCCGATTTTGATGGAATTTTCAGCATTGTGCTTGTCTGATTTTCCTCTATTGATTCAAATCAACATTTTTCTGAGGTGGACTTGACCTTTAAATGTAGTCTCACTACTTCAGACTCTGCATTATGCACTATGCGAATCGTGAAAACCAATGTGCCTGTGCCCGCAGACTAGTTCAGGGGGAGTGGTTTCATGAAGCAAACAGTCAGAGATTTTTTTCTTTTTAACTATCTTGTTCTGAACCAATCATACGCAAGGATTTGCAGTAGCTTCTAACACTCGAATCACAGACGTTTTGTTTCATGAAACATTCACCTTTAAGTTTTCAATGAACTAAAAACTGAGATGCTGAATATTTGCTCTAGGTTTAGGAGCTCATGTCATTTACCTTGTTTAGATTTTCTCGCTGGAAATATCAGTGGTTCAGATACTGTAAGGGACCTTGGAGTTATTATTGACAACAACTTGACCCTTAACCAGCATATCAGATATGTTTGTCGTTGTGCATAATGGGGTATATTTGTATTAAAGATAGGGAAGTTAAGAAAGTATCTTGATAAATCTACTGAACGTATAGTACATGCCTTTGTATCAACCCATTTAGATTTTTGTAATGCTTTACTTGCTGGTTTACCTCAATCTAGTATAGCCCCCCTTCAAAGAATTCAAAATACTGCAGCTAGATTGGTAGCCCTCACAAAGAAATTTGAACATATCACCCCTATTCTATACTCCCTCCATTGGCTTCAGGTTCATAATAGAATTATTTTCAAGCTCCTTCTCCTTGTCTATAAAATCATCCATGGTCTCGCCCCATCCTACCTTCAAAATCTTATCTCTCTCTGTCACTCATCCTCTGCAACTCAACGTCTCCGATCTTCTTCTACTACTCACCTTCGACTATCTCCAGGACCCCGCACTTTTACCCGTTATGGCGATCATGCTTTTTCTGCTCTTGCCCCTAAACTCTGGAACTATCTCCCCATCTCCATCCGTAATGAATCCACTGTCGAATCTTTCAAAACACTCCTCAAATCTTACTTCATTAAGCAGTCCTCTTAATTCCATATCCTGTTCTCTCTCACTGTATTTTGCTACTTCTTTTTTCTCTTTCCAATGCGCTTAGAAACTATTGTATTAAGCGCTATATAAATGTTAATTATTATTATTATTAATACATCTGTTATCAAGGGCAGACTCCATTCTACTGTTACAAACAACAGAATCTGTCCCATATTTCTAGCTTTTGTGATTTGAATTGAAACTGAATTGAAGCCTTGCAGGGCCCATATTACCCAAAGCTGCGCTCACCCAAAGCTGTGCTCAGCCTTCGCCAACCATTGTAAGTCATTTACTGCACAAGTACCTTGGTCAATATTGGCTGACTACTAAATTACTTAACTATGGTATAAAATAAATGGGGGTGGGGTCACTTTGACCCCCCCTCACTTACTCTAATAATGTAACTGATCGTTTCATTACTTGTTTCAAGTCACAAGCATCTATTGGTACCACGCTTAAGATAATTGGACGAAAGTTCACAAGGTCATGGCTCAATTTGTAATTTGCACGTCAATTAGAAAAAAGCCCCTGTATTTCACAAATTTGTGTACAAATTAATGGAAAATACTGATTGTCATAAATTGCAAAAGACACTGTTAACTTAGCTGGCTAAGCAATTTGAAATTGCATAAGATAAGAAAAAATGCAGAATTTTTTTCATGCATTGCATGATCTATGCACCATCTTAATTCCTGTGAAGACCTGTATCATATAATCTTTCTCTTCCTGCCTCACAGCTTCATGCAACATTTAAACACGCTAGTCTACAAGACGATGCTGCATAAATGATACCATACTGGAGGCAACTTTGCCATCAATTTCCATGGATACCATGCATGATATCAGCTGTTGTGTGACGTTACCATGGTATCTGATGTAGATAATTACCCTCAATAACAAGTTATATAAAAGATTGTCTTGGGTCAGATTCTCTCAACTATTCATCACTATTCAAGAAATAGTCTAGTAGCCCGCGACATCATGACTCGCTACACTTATCCCATGATATTAGACCACTGAAATGTGCTCAGACTCTGACTGGGAGTCAGACAATGGGTGTCAGCTGGGGAGGGGGGGGGCCTTTGGTCGGGTTTGGCCCCAAGCTCCCTCAAAATCACCCCATGAAAGTTACAATTGAAATACCCCATTCTAGTTGCTTCTGTCCATGGTTGAATTTCAACCCTTGGACAAAAGCAAGTTTATAATGATAATAGTCTAGGTATGAATTATAAAAATAAAAGCCGACGGGCTAGGCGGCTGGAAATGGGCAGCTGACACCTCTCCATCGATACATTTTACCCAACAGAGCCAATGGACTTTTGTAAGTCAATATGATAGTAGCCTAGCTGTCTTACAAAGAGTTACAATCGATCTGATCAACCTCAAGTATAACACAAAGGTTAGCACTTTTAAAGAGCAATTCTGACTGGTTCCTGGTCAATCTACTGCGCAAAATGCGCATGCAACCAGGTCTTGATATGTCATTTCATTTAGCGATTGCGCTAAACTCTGTTACTGGGCCCAGGTTTGACTGTAAAATATAAGCCAAACCTAATAGTGGCCACTAGTACACAAGAAAAATCACACCAAACTTTTTTGTTGTTGTTTCCTTGATTATTTCCCCCACGGGAGAATGCTACACAAACATGTTCAATATAAAGACCCTTTTTCTACTCTCTTGGGTGGTCATTAAATGTCAGATTTTTTGCAATAACATCCCATAGTTAAAAGCTCTTAGTGGGTGCTAGAAGCAAATATTTGCAAATCTGTGATGCAAATTTACAATTGATAGATTCAACTGTAACTAGAGCAAATTGATTTCAACTGCTTGATGCAAGAAGCAGACCTGGGCCCCTGTCTTACAAAGAGCTACGATTGATCTAATCAATTGTAACTATGGAAATCCATCATTGTCATAATTTTTTCTACAGTATATTTGAGCAATGTTCATTGTAAGCAAAGAGAAGCACAGTGAATTTTCATGAAAACAAAGAATGCATGAATATACAAAGAAAATATTTTGAACAAACATGCATAATAGATTGTAACGTTGCTGGTCGTCTATAGTTGTGATTGATCGGATCAACACTTCGTAAGATGGGACCTAGCATTAAAATGCAAATTTGCAGTTGCTTGCCAGACTTATGATTGATTTTTAACTCCTAAATGATTGCAAGTTTATTGCAATGCCACATTGGTTTTATTACCAATGTCTGTAAGTGAATTTCAGATATACTGCATGTCATGATTAAGCAAACCATCAGATTCTGTGTTAGCAGATGCAACCCATTGGCCCGAATTCACAAAGGTGGTTTTGAAAAACATCAGTTGAACCCCATGGTTTACGCAGATTTCTTGTATAAAAGCGTGCATCAGCATTGGTAATAATTATTGTTTAACATACACATTATACATTAAAACGTAATTAGTACTGGAAATGTCATGGATTCAACTGATGGTTTTCAAGACCACCTTGATGAATTTGGGCTACTGTTATCTCTAAATGGTGTATTAGTAGTGCACCAAAATTGCGTAGTTTAGTCTGCATGATTTGACCGTGCAATATCACAGCATATAGCACGATGCACAGAAATCTGACATATTCCCCATAGGCTCATGTACAAGACTTGTCGTGCGATATCATGCCATATTGCATGGTCTAACAAATAATGGTCATGAGAAAATAATCACTTTATTTAATGGCTTTTCTTCATGGGATATCAGAGATATTTCTCTCGTGAGGGCCGATATTTGTCACTTAGGATTTGTGCAATATTCCCCAACTCGTGAAATATTTCTGTTATACCATAAATACACAAGTCTTATCTGCTACTTCTCGCACTCTAAATAGCCAATGCACCTGCCGCACTTCTATACAAGAAGATGGGTCAAAATCCAAGTACATTAATTATTCTGATTTCATTCCCAATAGACGATGCCTCTACTTTGAGTGCCCTGTTACCAAGACAGACCTTATTCATTGATGGACTGCGCTGCTATCTTAGAGGCTGAAGCTATTGTCTTGCATGTGTTGGTTATCAGAAGCTGGCCCTTCTCTGACAACTCCATTTACACACATTCTTACATCCTCCGAGGGAGGGCGCTATGAGATGATGATGTCATATGCATAAGGTCTACTAATATCTGAATATATTAACATTGATAGTCGATGACAAATTCCAGTAATTTCCTTGTCTGATTAAAAAAAAACAATGGATCACTGCTGACTTACAAGTATCCTAATCTTGATGAAAATATTTGGTACTGTCCCAGATAGATGAGTAGTTGTGCTGTTCGTTAGGAAAGACAGTCGGTTAGTCGACCCCTTTCAGTTGCTGTAAGGCGGCATGTATCCTAACACTCAGCCTCTGCTCAAAGTCATAGTCTTTGTAACCGTCCTAAAAGAGTGAAATAAGAAGATAAAATGTAATGATTTGCCATAATTTCAAGGTCAAGTCCACCCCAACAACAAGTTGATTAAAATATTCAGAGAAAACCCAGACAAATATACAATTGAAAAAAAATCATTGAAATTACATGCAAAACAACAAAGTTGTGGCATTTAAAGTTTATTTTCACACAAAAGTTAGATGCATGTCCTGACCTTAAAAATACACAGTAATCAATGGAATGAAAGATGAAAGGTTTGATAGAAAAGAACACATTTGAGGAGAAAGTTAAGATAGGGTTGCCTACTAGCACAAAAGAGCCAGTTCACCGAAATATATTTTACGTATGTATACATGGGTGTAATGGTGTATGTATGTATCAACCTACCTTTGCTTTTAGAATGAGACTCTTTCCTTTGCTTGCAGTCTGTATAAAAAGTAACAAAAATACATAAATAATTGACCGTAACTCTAATCAACTACGATAGTTTACCTAAAAAAAGAGAGAAGATATCCGAAGCACAGAATTTCAATTTATTCAAATCACAAAATTGACACAATATTGCTTCGTAATGCTGAAAGATTTACCCCCAATTTTCTAGAGCTTCAAAGTCCCTATTTTTCAGTGTATTTAGGATACTGATCATTAGACCTTGAACAGAGCAACAAATAAGACAGATTTTTGGCCTGCGATCTAGTCTGTCATCGAGGGAAGACAATACACATGCCTAGGGGCAATTTCGCTCCCAAAGTGCTCGAAAGAGCCCTGGAACTCCCCATTCACTGCAATGTAAAAGCTTATCCTGCATTTCAGATAATAGATAGGTAATAAGTTATGAAAAGTACCCCCCCCCAAAAAAAAAAAAAAAGTAATAATAATAACAAAATAATAAAAAACTAAAAATAAATTTTAAAAAAATGAAATATGAAAAATAATAAATGAATGAATAAAAATAAGAAAATAAAAATAACAAAATAAATATTTTTTTTGCCTGCTGTCATCACTCTAATATGTGCACTGAAGCAAAACCATCCCTCTAGCCTTTTGATTCATGCATTTTTCTGATTATTTTCAACACATGTATGTTTACAAATATCTTAAAGGGGAATCCAGCCTTGGCCATAGAATGTTGTGTTGGGAAGGAGAAAAATGAATTAAACAGAATGGTGAAAGTTTGAAAGAAATCAGACAAGCAATAAGAAAAATATAGCTGCTTTAAAATTGAGATCACTAATACCATGTAGATTTCAAATTGGCAACTGGGTAAGTAAATTATGACAAGGGGCAAGGACAACTTTCCCATAGGCCATGTACTTTATTATCAGGGATTTGTGGTTTTCTCCTAAGTACCCATTCCCCTGGGGCAGTAATCTAAATATAACCCAGGTAGTATATTGTTTAATGTCCTCATGAAAGAAAAATATAATTTGAAATAAAACTTTTGGGAAAAATGACATTTTAGCCATAATATGTATTGGAGTACATGGAAGAGTAGTCCTTGCCTTACATCACTATGACATCACATAAGTGGCCAATTTGAAGTCTCCATGGGTATAGTGATTACCAATATTTACAACTTTAAAAAATTCATAACTTTCTTGTTATTTGTCCAATGTTGTTCAAACTTTCACCTATCAACTTGTCTGATTTTTCTTTTTCTTATAAAAACAAGGTTTCATTTGGGTTGGATTCCCCTTTAACAATATATTCCTCAATGATTGTGAAATTTCTGTTAAGCTTTGTTTAATATTTAGGTATTTCTCAAAAAAATGAATAACCAATGTCTATAGCTTTATAGTACTGTAGTACTTTTGTTTGCTGATTTCTCTATTATGAATCAATAAATGATAAGTTTACGTTAACTCTTGTTTACATGTGGTTATCTTCAATTATGAGTAAAATGAACAAGTAATGTTAATAATATTAACAATGCATCTTTTACATTTCCTATTTGCAAACAATTGTATTTTTTTTCTCGAGTAATTCTCAATTAGCTACTGATAAATGATTGTTGAAGGTTAATGTTCAATTCAGATGAAACAAAGAAGCAAGGAAACATACCGCTTGACCTCCAGCTAGCATTGCTCCTAACTCAAAGCAGGCGTAAGGGGCAGCATGGGCTTCAGGCTCTTTGGAAGAAGACCTTGACATACAATCCTCAAAACACTGATAAAACAAATAAAGCACAGAAAGTCCAGAAGGGTGTTTCACTAAGAGTTGAGTAAAAATTAAATGTCAAGCTTGATGTAAGAACTAATGTAGAGATGTTGTGGCTCAGTGGATAGGTCACTGGAATTTGAACCACTAGGTGCGGGGTTCAAATCCCTCACCAGTACTCGCGTCCATTGGCTAGGCATTTATATGCATTTTCCACTCTCAACCCAGGTGTAGTAAATGGGCACCCCCTAGGAAGGAATTCCTTGAATGCTTGAGCATCCGATCAGGATAGCCATGCTAAAGCCCGGGTAATGGTATGCAACACTTAGAAACATTTGCATAACGCAATATATTAATGTTGCATATTATTATTATTATTATGCACATGTTATTGGATATGAATGCTGATTTTTCAATATGCAGAAGAGCACACTCTGTTTGCATAATCTGACAATGTATTGATTTGTTTACATGCCATGGTACAAAACCATGGGTTATGCAGATTTCTTGTAAGCACCCTTTGCCAACAGAATAGGTTTTTTCTTACTCTACGCAATGAAATAAGCGCAATTATGTACATACATCTGCACAGTCCACGGTTTTGTGCCTTGATACAATTGAAACGTCTTTAAAAACTATGGGCCAATATATTTGTTAATCACCCCAGGTGGTTTGATCACATATGGTAGGGTAGCTTCAAACAAAGAAAATATAAAAGTTCAAATAAAATTCAATATCTAAATTGAAACCAAGGAACATAGAGGGCAGCAACACACGGCAGTGTTGCTATTAGGACGGTCCATTTCACACAGATTTTGTGACCATTTTCTCCCAGAGCACTTTTTTGGCAGATTGTAGAGTTGATTTTTGTTTGTTTGTTCAATTTAATTTATGGATAATCAAGCCACAACGAAAATATGTTTAATAATATAACTTAAGTATTTTTGTATTTCAAAAAATGTAAGACAAAAGGAAATCATGATTCTTGTAGTTTACATAGCAATAAAAATACAGACTGATGACATTTGTGTTACCGCTCTTCTGCTCAATTTTGCTGCCCCTACCAAATCTACACAAAGCTAACCCCAGAGCCAAGACCGTGATGTTCTGGTCTGGCCACGCCGAAACTTCCCCGGTCACCTCGGTGTGCGTAGGCCTACTGCGCGAATGATATGCTGGCTGTTCATTCTAAGTCAACAGCCCATTGTATCAAACCATGTCAGTAGATTAAAATTCTAAGTTAACCTCACCTGCATAGCAATCTCAACATTTCCAAGGCAACGATGTATTGCACCTTTTAGAAGTGATATTAAGGTTCTGTGAGACTTGTCACTTTCAGCAACATCACACTCTGTGAAAGAAAAAAAAAGGAGGAACATCAAATTTTGCAAAGAGTATAAAAACGGTCTATTAGAAGAAGTAGAATGCCTCTAGCAGTCTCACTTGCATTACATGTTTCAATATAGCAGTAGCTTTTAGACAACCCCCTGCGTCTGATATATCACGTATGTCAGGGGTGGATCCAGGATTTTCTAAAGGGGGGGGGCACATTTTCAGAGGAAATATTTTGACAAGGAAAAAAAAGTCTTCACTTTCAAAGGGGTGGGGCACACTTCTATTTTAAAGGTATTTTTACATTACAAATTTTAATTGTGCCTCTCAAACGGGGAGGGGGCGGCACGGGCTGGTTTTGCACCCCCCCCCCTTGGATCCGCCAGCGACACTGACCTTGATTTAGAAACACAATGAATAATGCATTGTGTTAGACTCACATGGCCAACCAATCTGTCAGGATTAATGCAAAGGAATGCTTGATTGCTGTCATACCTGTACGATCTCATTCATATAACCCAATCTAGTTATAACCTACAATCTAATGCCAATAAAGTAATCCATATCTCAAGATGTCGAACCAATGCTGGCAAGCACGCGCTCCTAGCCACTGCTTCAAGAGCATGGAACAATCTTCCCATTTCTAATAAAGAATACAAGTTCACTCAATGCATTCAAGAAAAAAATAAAAACACACCTTTCTGCTAATGCCCGCTTGCCAGCATTGGTCTTTCAATGTCCTTTACTTTACATTCACATTCAATTTTGTTTTGTTTCATTGTAAATCTTTTTTATATGTAACACGCTTTGCACCTTTCCACAAAAAGGCACTATAGAAATACAATTATTATCATTAAAATTATTATTGAAATGAAAGATAGGAAAGAGAGATAAATATATAAACTAAACATGAAATGCACCAACTGGAACATTATAAAAGTGACAAAAATACTTTTAGACTAAAATACTTTTAAATGCAATAATTACCCTTCAGCATAAGCCTCAAGGCTTCTTCCTTGCAATCAGGCATTGCCTTCCACAGATAAAGCACTTCAATGGCCATTAGTTTAGCTTGGGCCTGGGTCGGCAGTTTCTTCTTGAACTTGTTGGATTTCCGGAGGACGAAGGACTCAAGTTGGTTGTTCTTCTTCTTGGTAAGGCCTGGAACTTCTCTGAAGAGCTCCTGGGCAGTCTCCACCTGACCAAGTGCTCCCTGACAAACTGGAATATATATTGTAGGATAAGATATGAGATCATGAGGCATAAACCTTGCTATTTAATAAAGAGGACATCATTATAACCACATCTATTGAACAGATCATTGATTTTTTTTTATAAATTGACAGGATTTGCATGTAAACCATCTTAATTAGTTGAACAAACATCAAAACCGGGGGAAAGATTGTGTTTTTTTTAACTGGGAACTATTTTCCTCCATTGTGTTGTTTCATATTTAAAATCCATCAATTAGCAATTTGGGGCTCTTTGGGCTAATCACCCTATTCCCTATGTAAATGCCTTTGTTGTTTGAAACATAAGGGACAGTGATTTTCTGTTTTAACAGAAAAAAACAACGTAAAATCTGTTTGGTTCTTATACTTTTCATGCAGAATCTCATGTAATTCACATTTGCAAAACAGAATTCAGGTTTTTGCTGTGTATGTTTTCAGTGACAAAACAGAATTTCCTTTTTAAATCCAAGTTGAAAGAGAATTACAGATTTTCTAAATGGAAAATCACTGCCTCTAAAACATCACTCAGTACCTTGAAATGTACTTTATATCTTGCAGCATCAGTAGGGGAAGGCATATACTTTTGAAGCCAGCAGGATGTAAAATGTTCTTCTAAATGCATGCTATTAGTCATCCCAAAAGACAAAATAACCATCACAACTTCCACCACCATCGAAACACTATCATCAATATATTCACCATAATTAAATAAATTCATCCTTAAAAGCTTTATTTTTCATTTTCATTTATTGGTTTCTGCAACACTTTTTTCATAAGCACATTAACAAAGAAAATACAATAATATACATATAATTGACAAGCAAAACATAGGAAAAAAAATGCATTTTCTATTAAAACATATCCATTATTAGAAGGTTGCAGGGATTGCCACTATAAGCTAAGCTTGACTGCATGGCAAGCCCAGAAAACAATGATAATTATTATTCACCCTACATATCTTATGTAGGAAGGGATTTATTTAAGGTAATTTTTTTCTTAGACTGAGGTAATCAAAATGGCTTCATACTTGCGGTGAGGTATGCATAGTAACTCTGAGCCCACCTAGACTCCTCTTTTAACCGGGCGAACGCGAGCAGACTCTCTTCCCAATTGAGCCGCATCAGATTACACCATCCAAGCTCATAAAGGCATATAAGTTGAATCTCTCTCTGTTCTGAGCAGGCTTCCAATGCAGCCTCATACGTTTTCAAGGCACCGTCCAAGTTGCCCTGTAATAATGATAAGGAAATGAGTTAAAAGATCTAATATCATAGCGTCATGAATTTCATTTTTAATGTGTGCATTTGTTGATATGGAAATAAGTAAAATGATGATCTAATAGAGTACCAAGTCAAGATAAGTGGTCTTTGCGAGCAGAGTTGCTCTGGAAGAACCGTTCTTGCGACATTTTCTTCTATTGGCATTTCTGTTTCTGTTTATGGTAATCCCGCACAGGAGCTCTGCAGAACAGCATTTTTATTGTTAAATGCCAAGCTGGTATATGACCAATTACATAGGAAACATTTTAATGTTTTTAATTTAATCAGGCAGAGTGGCTTAGTCCCGTAGATATATTTTAAGTGTTTATTGTAATTATTATTATTATTAGTTATTTATTGTAAAGCGCTTTGATCATATTTTTGGTACAGCGCTTTATAAGTACCTGGGGAAGGCGGGGTAAGTTGAGCATAGGGGCAAGTTGAGCCACCAGCCCCAGGCCAATAATGAAGGAGTCAGACATTGTGGTGGTGTCATGTATTGATGACCCATAGCATAACCCCTAACCCCACCACATTGTTTCCAACTTTGAAACAAAAACTAGTTTTTTAGAGGGAAAAATATGAATTTCAGCCAAAAAAGTAAAAAAGAGTGTGAAATAGATAAGTGCTTTATAAACACACACGTCTTTAAATATAATTAAGACATGATAACAACATTATTAGTCCAGGTATGGATCTTCATTCTTGTCATAGTCTTTTATATGATGGATGCATAATAAATGTGTGGATACAAAATTATCGCACTAAGATCGGGGTGGGGTAAGTTGAGCCAAACAGCATGGGGCAAGTTGAGCCATGGTAATTCCTATGGTCATGTATCTTAAAAAACAAACAAACCATAAAAATCGATTGAAATGCAGGCTGAAAGGAGCAAATTTACATGACTGCTTTTTCCCTTTTACAGGATGTTAGTATTTATAGAGAATTAGCAAGTGAAAAGACTTTAAACAAAAAATTGACATGCTGGTTCTCCCCCCATACATTTTGTACATAGTTTTTGTGGCTCAACTTACCCCAGAAGGTGGCTCAAACTTACCCCATATATGGGGCAAGTTGAGCCATTTGACATCGTTTTTTTCAAAGGTCACGATGACTTTCAGTGTGGGGATAGAAAGTTATATATAGGTGGAAAATATTTCAGAAGAATTAAATTTCAAGGCAAAGTACTTATTTCGACAAGATTATTAATCATATCAATTCTAACATGCAAAAAGCAAAAACTGTCACAACTTACCCCGCCTTCCCCTACCTGTTATGTATGTATGTATGTACCTTATAGACAACAGAAATCACTCTTTGGTCTTTTTATCGAAGTGGAGACAATGGCAAAGAGGGAAATCAAATTCACTACCTTATGATAATGAGTCCAATGCTCTAACCACTCGACCACACAGCTTGAATTACTTTGCCATTTAGCAAAATAATTCAAGCAAATCCAAACTTATGGTCTTAATAGACAGGTGCTTCTGTATATTTGGTCGCTGAAATAGGTTTGACAGCATTTACTCTGAAACAATTGCTGAACAACATATTATCGTTTTGGCCCATTGGGTTAGTCTCCGGGCTTTGAAACAGAGGGTTGTGGGTTCGAATCCCAGCTATAACTTAATTTTCTTCAGCAAGAAATTGATCCACAAAGTGCTGCACTCAATGCAGGTGAGGTAAATGGGTACCTGGTGGGTGGTTCATAAAGCTGTAAGTTAAGAGCGACTTTAAGAACGACTGGTGATCCTTTCTTATGGCGAATGGTATATACATTAGCGATGGTTTTGGGCATAAGAAGGGATCACCAGTCGTTCTTAAAGTCGCTCTTAACTTTAATTAATACGAGCAGCTTTATGAAATGGCCCCAAGATCGATAGACTAGCTGAACATGAATAATTTAGGAGCATCCTTGAGCACCTATATATTATACAAATACACTATTATTATTATTAAGTCTTGCAAAAGGACATATTGAAGACTGCTACAGACACAACCAAATAAAATCACTTGATGGGACAAACCTCAAGTTTCTGTACCCTTCCTTCATAGAACATCACTAATGCCGAGTTAGGGTACGCTGCCTTCCTCTCTCCGAGGATCTTCTGAGCTGCCTGGATACAGGAAGCCTTGTTCTTACTGTCAATACCAAAGAAGGGACGGACTACCGTGTGGTACCACAGGAGAGTTAACCTGAAAAGAGATATCAAACAAAAAATAAACACGGTAAAGTGGTTTTATTTCATTTCTGTTTCTGTTTATGGTAACTCCCGTAGGAACTCGGCAGGACAGCATTTTGCTGGTAAATGCCAAGCTGGTATATAACCAATTACCTAGGAAACATTTTTACGTCTACATGTAGGTTAATCAGTCATAGTGGCTGACCTTGTAGACGACAGATATTAATCTCGGTCCTTTTTTATCAAAGTGGAGACACTGGCAGAGTGAGCATTAGAACTTACAACCTTGCGATTAGGAGTCCAATGCTCTAACCACTGGACCACCTGACCCGTTTTGTCTATATCTGAGTCTAAACCCATTTGGTTTACTAGTAGATGTTTCAATTTGGTCCAACTGTCATTTAGACAGGGTTTGAGCAGGTATAATACACAATTTTCCATCCCTCTCTTCTAAGTATTCAAACTCAGACCACTGTATGATGAAACAAAACATGGAATTTTGCCTGCAAACTCAAGATCAAATCAAGGAAATTGCCTGTTTATATTGTGAGCTAAACACTGAGGATTCAAGAGTGGTCATTCTGCGAGCGATTTGATGTGGTATGGTTACCCTCAAGGTATTTGGTGTGCAAGTGCCTTAAAGGTACCTCTACTTACATGGCCAGGGGGGCCTTCATATCAGTACTGTGACTAGCCGTGTCCAGGCATTTTAGACCAAACTCTTTGTTTCCATGGAAGCCCAGGAGATTGACAACCTTCAACAGGTTCGGAGGCATCATGGATATCACCAGCTGCAGGACTCCATAGCCAAAGGACACGCCCCCTTTCAACCTGGCCAAGGCATCTTCTTCCACGGCCACAAGGTCCTTCTGGCTCAACGAGGCATCGTCCTCGAGGTCAAGGGTCGCGACCTCATTATTGTGGTTGGAGGCACTTTCGGCTGACATGGAATTTGAATTTGGCTCCATTTCAAGGGCGGCCGAGGCATCTTCCACGAGCATCACAGGTGTTTCTTCCATCTTTTCCCCACGGGCTTCGTAGACTTTACCAATGTCCCGATAGGCTTTCTCGTAGAGCTTGTAGCCCTTACGAATTAACCATCCGCCCTGTACAACAAACAGGATTTTGTCAACCAATATACTCATATCTTTTCAATCTTCAATGGGGAAGAAAACAATCGCCATGCACTAAATATAAAACAAAATTTTGTCAGTAGAAGTAAAACATGTACATAAATATATATCCAAAATTTAATCATGCAAAATTACTGTTGCATATATTGGTAATGAACAATGTTAAAGTACAGACATTTCTGAGTGATTTTAGAATATACGCATATTTTTAGTTACTGGGTGCAAGTGAGAATGTTTTTCCACTATTCAAACTTCTCCAGCATGCTTCAAAACATTCCTGATATGATATTCCTGCGAAATTGATTCTCAAATGTTTGCAATATTTGTTTCTGTTGTAGGGCCTCCTACAACAGTATACCAATTACTGATGGAGCCACCCTACTAAAATAAGACACATGAATATATAAATAAATGAATAAATAAATAAATAAATAAATAAATCAATCAATAAATAAATGAATGAACGAACAAACAAACAAATAAATGAATAAAATAAGTGAGTCAGAGTGCTTGACCTCAACAGCATATGACCTTTGACCTCACCTTGATGAACCCTGTGACCTCATTCCTTGAGAAGATGAGCATGGCCATGTAGAGCTGACAATCTGCAGAGAGGATCCTCCTCTGTAGCCTCTCCTCGACGCTGAGCTTGGACTCTGAGGAATCCTTCTTCAGGATCCTGTGTTTGAGGGACTTCATGAAACCATCCTGGTACGAATTGCACAGTTTGTCCGTCTCCTTGATGTCTTCCATGGCGGCGTCCAGCTTGTCGTCTTCGTAAGTCATCAGGGCATTCTGAAACGGGGAAGAAAAATGTTAATGTATATACATTGAATGCTTCTCTCATACAATTTTCCAAAAAATGTGATAAAGGAAAAGAAAATAACAGTGCTCAAATTTTAAAAACTAGATCAATTCCATATTTGCCTACTGCCATCACACCAAATTAAATGAAACTACATGAACTGTATGCAAAAGGAGAGATAAAAATCTTGATTTATATGATTTGAATGATTTTGTTAAATCCTACAAGAGTGATACACATCTCATTCCCACTCTCAATATCTTGACCATTGAATAAAATACACGCACATATATGTGTGCGAGGTTTTCCAGTATTATGCAATTGCAATTAACATTTCCTATTAAAGTATTTCACTTTCTATATCAATGTCTGGTGATGATAATAAATGCATTGTCGCGTTTATGAATACTTGTAAACATATATGCGGCAAGACACATGTCTTTTTAAGGACCTCTCTGAACTGGATAAAGCATTATATGAACTTTTGTTATTAGTAATGCTTCCACAGGCTGTTCATTCTTAATAATCCTTCAGAGAAAAGGTGTGACATGTCGGGAACTTGTCACTATCTACAAGTTGTACATTACACCCTTTGAGTTTGCTATACCTGTTTGGGCTTCTAGCATTACCTGTCAACAATCTGATACATGTAGCATTGAGCGAGTTCAGAAGAGGGCTTTGCGTATCATAATATCATTGCCTGGCTGAATGTCTTGCCATACAATAAACTTCTGCATACATTGTACTATGAATGTGCCATCTCTTAGAGACAGGCGAAGTGACTTTGTTGAGGGATTTGCACGCTCATTGCTAAAATCGGGACGACAATCACGACATCGCCACTTCCTGCCTGAAAACCCAGAGTTAGGACTGGACTTTCTTTTAATAAAAAATGCACATCATCTCTAAATTTGTGAAATTGTTTGACTGTAATCATGGGCGGAAATCCCAGGGGGACGAGACCTCCCTACTATTTGGAAAAGGGGGGGGGGACACAATATCAAATGTCCCCCCCAAACTATTTGTGGTCTTTTATGAAGGGAAAAATACATCATTCATGTAGGATCCTATTTTGAATGCAATGACCTTACATTTTGGGTGATACTTTTTTTTTCCTTGTCAAATTTTCCTGGAAAAAAAATCCTTGATCCGCCCCTGGTCCCCCTATCTTTGGGGAGAGATTTATGCCCATGCTACATTGTAATGCAATGTCAGTATTTTGAGCAACGTTTACCACTTACTCCACCCCATATTGTTCACCAAATTTTTTTGTATTTACATTATTAAAACGTTAGGTTTTGTCATCTTTTAATTTCAAAGCTTTTTATACTTAAAGGTCAAGTCCATCAAAAAAAATTGTTGATTTGAATCAATAGAGAAAGATCAAACAAGCATAATACTGAAAATTTCATCAAAATCGGATGTAAAACAGCTATATGCACATCTCAGTGACATGCAAATGAGAGAGTCGATGAAGTCTCTTACTCACTATTTATTTTGTTTTGTATTGTTTGCATCATACAATATTTAAATTTTTACAGATTTGACAATAAGGACTAACTTGACTTCACCATAAACTATTAAAATAATGGTAATTCCACATGTTCAGGGAGGAATACAATTTTGAATACAATGAAGAGAAAATTAGAATTTTTAATATTTCATATATGCAAAAGAAATAGTGAGTGGGTGACGTCATCAGTTTGCTCATTGGCATACCAACCAGGATGTGCATATACATTTTGTGAAATTAAGCAAAACTTTAAAATGTCATAACTCTCTTATTTTACATCTGATTTTGATGAAATTTCAGTGTTTATGCTTGTTGGATTTTTCTCTTTTTATTCAAATCAACTTTTTGTTGGGGTGGACTTGTCCTGTAAGTTCCACCTAATATGATTACTTAATTTTTATGATGTACCAAGCAACTATGGTCTACTTTAATGGATGTTTCCTGTTTTCTTCATGTAAATAATGTATATATCAATATCAATTTCAAAGTTACATGTATACATTTCTCGTTTTATATAGTATGGCTATATTTACTTATCCTTTGATTTCTGTACATACAACTCTACAAATAATTCTTTTTGTAATTTAATCATCGCAACATTAATTAGAGCCCCATCTTACAAAGAGTTACAATTGATCTGATCAATCTCAAGTATATGGAAATCCATCAATGTCATAATTTTTTCTTTTGGAAATTTGCTCAGTGTCCTTTGCAAATAAAGAGAAGCGTACTGAATTGTCAAGAAAACAGTTAATGTATAAATATACATCATTTCTAGAAAATACTTTGAACAAACATGTATTTCAGATGTTGACATTGCTGGCTTTCCATAGTCGCGATTGATCGAATAAATCGTAACTCTTTGTAAGACGGGCCCCTGGTTAACAATCTCACAATGATCTCACTCTGTCTCTCTCTCTCTCTAAATCTGAATTGTCTTGCTTTTTTCAAGTTGTTATTTTGCATGGTCTTTGCCCACTTTTAATAACATGACTTTTTGAAAATATCATTCGACAATCTATGTATTAGTATTTTTTTTTCGTACAATTTGCAGATTTACTGTTTGCAATTAAAGTTTTTTGAAATTACTCTTTTTGATGTTCAAACACTATTTTTTGTCCATTTCCCTTTTAGAATTTTAATCTTTCTTCAGTCAATTGCAATCTTTGGAAGTTGCCAGAATGACGATTTGCATAATATAGCCTATGATGTATCTAGTTTAATAGGCTAGCACTGTCATTTTTATGCAAGTGCTGTATTGTCTTTAATACCTCTATATATGTTCATGTACATGTTTTTACTTTGCAAATATGATATTGATAAGAATCTTCAGACTTTTGTCATGTAATTATTTCTCACAATAAAACCAAAATTGAATTATCATTGAATTGGACTTTGTACAAGAGCAAATACTATGGCAAACATTAGAAAATGTTGGAAAAAAAAAGAAAAATATATGAACAGACAGAGGCTCACTCACCATAAAACTGACAAAGCTAGACCCTGCACTCATCAAAGGGCTATAATGTCTGCAAGAAGAATAATAGTATACCATAAATGCATACATGTAAATTCAATGACAATCTAACTTTACATACTATCAATGACTGGTTAATATGATCTACATTCATCCTTTGTATAATTATTACAACACAAATATGTACATAAATAAACAAAGTTGCATGTTCAAACACGTCGTTCCTCAAGACGAGATAAAAATATCAAGAACTCTGCAATCAATAATTCATGCATTGTCTTATAAAGATATGTCTGGCAATATAAAAAAGTACAAACCTTTACAATTCTTTGCGTATGTTAAGAGAAAAAAATCCTAGATTGAAAAAATTGATGTTTTTAATCTGCTTTTAAAAGTAAACCCTACCGGGTATTCATAGACTGGGCTATTTCGACGTCTAAGAAGATTTGGGGGAGGGGGCTGATTCAGCCTCCTTATGATCTTGGCCGTCAATCACACAAAAATTGGTAAGCTCGTTAGCCATGGCGTAATCTACAAAACTATAGGATCAAATGCTGTGAAAAATCTCATTGCTAATTTATGCGTAAAATCAAATGTTTACTCGAAGTAACTGAATGATGCCTCTAAAATGCTGATATTTGGTTCACAGACTCTTTATAAGAATCAACATTTTTGAGCAATTCTGGGTCTGCATGCACTAACAATATGTTGTTTAATTTCAGAACCACGTACCAGGGGGTCGCAATTTTGGTCTCAAAAGTTGCGCGAGATTTGAAAGTAAACAGTCAGCGAGCGATGCGGTCAAAAACTTCTGCGCAGCAGATTTATCACAAAAAATTTGTGGGGGGGGGGCTTATTAAGTGTCAAAAAAAAAATCTTCTTTGAAATGACTTGAATCAGACTATTTGACCCTTGTCAAAGTTTTGCTGTAATTTTAAAACAAGAAATATGAGGAAAAAAGAACTTTAATATCGTAATGATACTCCTTGGAATTCTTCAAAAAACTTCCTGTCACGTTAACACTAAAAAACAAAACCTTAGAAGACAGGTAGTCTGCAGGCACAGACCCCAATTGAAACATTGATCAACAAGTGGGTCTCCAATTCCATGCAAAGACTAGAACATATATATTGTAATATAACTTGCTGTTTCATTGAAGGAGGGCCTTTAACACACAAGGCATTATAGGCTGCACAATGACACCCTTAACTTGGAGAATCATGCCATGCTATCCTAATTCTGAACTCTACATGTTTCATTCAGTGTAAAATAAACAAACTACTTGTATTTCGCAGCTGTGGTATTATTACCAGATGAACTGGAAAGTGCAGTCTCGAAAGTTCTCTAGATAAATCTGCTGCAGAGTTTCCAGGTCTATTTTTCACTATACTGTAGGTGGGCTATAAATGGGTGATACTTCAATACCAAGTTTTACATCTCATATGAGGCAGATTGATGTCCTATGATGCCACTTTCAAGAAAATTGGTTGAAAAATGGGACAGTGCAGGCGAAAAGACTATTTTGAAGGACGCGTGGCCTAAAAATGCTGAGTCATTGTCTCTTGAGGACGGAATAAGTCCTACTTATTTGAAGGCCTGCTGAACTGATATAAACCATTGGCATTGTTAACAATGCTTCATCCAACTTCCTTGCATCTTTAGGAAAAGTGCAGTATAAGTATTAAGGAATAATAGTTCAATAATAATAATGATAATTTAACAATAATAATCATAGCTAGATTTAAATTCGTCATCCGGACGAATTAGGTGGTCTGTCGTAGAAAGATACTAGTAGATTTAAACAGACATAATTATTCAAACAAATTATGAGTTGATATTAGATTGAAAGATAAATACACAGTCAGATAGACATACATATTTAGACAGATACACATAAGAAAGATAGGTAAATAGATAGATGGAGAGATAAATGATAAGTGGATAGATTAATAGAAGAAAGGTAGATATATTATGTCTTAAATAGATAGATAGATAGATATATATATAGATATATAGATGGACGGACGGACAGACAGAAAAGATAGATAGATAGAAAGATAGATAGACAGCTAGACAGATAGATAGATAGATAAATAGAGAGATAGAGAGACAGACAAACAGACAAAGATAGACAGACTGACAGACAGGCAGGCAGGCGGACAGACAGACAGACAGATAGACACACAGACAGACATATATACACAACAAAAAAAGTAAGTCCCCCCCTAAACAAACATCAATAATTTCCGAACCAATGCGAGTTTTTGATATATTTTTACATGAGCGTGTAGGTAATTTTATAAGCTACCCTCTGAGTAAATGTTGTGGACGTATCTTACGTCATGCTTCAGTGAGCACCGTCAGAAGGCAAAAATGTCAATTTTCAAAAGTCACAAGCAAAATATCATGACTTTGATTCCATTTTATTAGAACTAATTCCACATTCTCATCATGAAAAATGGTCAGAAGGCTTGAAAAAGGTACTTTCTAAAAGACAATACAACTTTTTTAACTAAATTTCACGGCTGAATAAACTCAAGTCCAAATTGGCTATAATTGGATTTTTACACATTTCTATCAATAAAAATGCTAAAATATGATGACAGTTATTTTGGGGAAGACTATCTTCAACAATATTCATCGTTTCACGGTTCAATGAACATTTATTGGAAACAAAAAATGCGATTTTAAAATATCGTAGGCAAGTATTGCTTCATTTTGGTAACTGAAAATGATCTTTTCTCAACTTTTTTGTTATGTTCATGACCAATTAACATGCTTCAATGATTCAAAGGTGTCAAATTAAACATTTACGCTTGAATGAACATGTGGAATGTGATTAGCTCTTTTTTACGTTATTGGAAAAAATGCAGTTTGTAACTATGGATATCTGTCACAAAACTCCTTGTACAGTTCATTTGATTTGATTTTTATGAAAATCCCGATGTTTAATGCATCAGTGAGCACACAATATTCGAAAATTATGCAAATGAGAAGAAAGTTCAAGGCCTTGGCCCCACTCTGTACCGTATCAAATGGTTATTTTGGTGTGCGCACCTTTTGGATAGTGTTACTCAGAAGCCATGTGCGAATTTTCATGAAATAACTGTTAGCAGAAGTAACAAAAACCGTCCATGAAACAAACCCTCATTTCATATTTGTTAGAATTTTGACTTCCTCTCTCATAGACTTGTGTACATTATGGGTGCATATGTTTAAGCATATGTAACCCCTTATTCAATATGGTGGAACTTTTTTTCAAGGCTGTCTTTAGCAATGTCGTTTGGCAGTAATGTTTATCAACCTATGGGCAGAATTCTGTGCAAAAATGAAATCGATCTGTTTAGTTATGGATGAGTGAGCACGCATCAAAGTGGGAAAATTGGTATTTTCAATGTCACAGACTCATTTTAAAGGGTAATAAAGTAAGTATTGGGGGCAAATTTGGTTTCAAATGTGTCATCATTTCTATCACCAAACACTTTCTGAACTTTAACCATTTTCATGGTTGAGCGAGCTCATTTGAAAACTTAGGAATGAATACACTATACTGCATAAATGTATTCTTTTCCTAACAATTTCTAAGAATCAGTTGAATGTATGGACAGATCAGTGGTGGATCCAGAATTTTAAAAGGGGGAGGGGCCTACAATCGGGGATCCATCAACATGTTCAAATTTTAACATGATCTAACAAGTTGTAGAAGATACTACCTCCCCCTATGATGATACGTCACAATACAGGGGCCACAGAGCAGTTTTCAAAGTGGAGGGGGGGGGGGGGCTGACCATGCCAAAAATCAAATCACAATCGTATTACATTTTTGCACTTGCTTATAAAAAAAAGTGGGGGGCTGAAGCCCCACAGCCCCCCCCCCCCCCCGCTTCCGCGGCCTCTGCAATACATCGTGCTCACTCAACCATGAACATACGATATCAAAATTTGGTCTGAAGTGGTTAAATGATGGATAGTAAAACAGCAAAACACCATAAAATTCACCTAAAAACAATTTTTGCCCAATATTTCTATTTGCACAATCTGAAAAACGACACTTGTGACTTTCAAAAATGGTCATTTTTAATTCAATCTTTAATTACTCATGCATGACTCAACCGATCGATCTCATTTTTCCCCAGGAGTTGCCTAATGAGTGTAGAAAACTACCCATGAAATACCATATCTCAAAATAATTTGGTTCAAAAGTTACAGCAATTTGATTTAGGGGGGACTTACTTTTTTTGTTGTGTATAGATACAGACAGATAGACATATTCAAACAGACAGACAGAGAGAGACATGTTTAACATGCATTGGGGATCATATTCTGGCAACGGTTTGACCTGCGACCGATCGCATGCAATGTTTTGAAATTGGCCGTGAATAATGTGTGAGGAAAAAGATACTGGCCCAAAATCACCAATTTTTAGGATAATCGGAGGATGGACACAGAGTGAAATACGGGTGAAGAGTAAGAAATTAAGCTACCTTACTTTCTCGTTATATTTTTTCCTATAATTTTCACAATAAAGAACATTTCCATCCCACCTTTGACACTCGGAATATGAATATCCGATCGAGTTCACCATCCCCAAGTTCGGGTAGGTGGAGCGTAGTGTAGCCATGGTATTACTATTAGCGGTTATTGATGGAGTAACAAAAACTCACCTGTATTTGGAAAATATTTCCATCGCTTCTTTAAAGCCATTGTTGAGCAGAAGGTTGATGCCTTCAAGTGATAACTTCACATCATCAATTTCCTCGGATTGAGTCCTACCGGTACTCGCTGCCGCCATGTCCGAGTCAGAGTCTGATGGGTGATGTCAATGCAACTGTCGCCGAAGTTCCCCGTTGTAATCGATTCTGTCACCGCTCATCAGATATTGCAGATTGTGACTGCGGCGTCAGGATGCGTTGTGCGAACCGTGTAGCTACTCCCAACTGTCTGAATGTGAGACAAAAATGACAAGTCAATAATAATGGCCTACAGATATTAAAAAGGCAGGATAATACTTGTAAAAATGGTTCTATTCTTATTCTTACTCTTATTTAGTTTTCTCACCAACTTATGTTATGAACGCCCAATTCGGTCGACCGCCATCTGTCGTTAGCGTGAATGTGTGTGGGATCGGATCGATCGGATGAAGGGAATATATAAGAAAGATCTATACACTAAAGCTAGGCCACTGGTACGGTCCTACGTAGTATATGCATGAGATTACTACACGAAGATTGAGAGAAAGATATCTCGATTCGCAAGTTCTTTACATCAGAAAAAAAAATAGGCCTAGCGGATTTAGCATCATCATCAGCGAGAGAAGTCGCAGTCCCACACTGCCATTTTCCCTTCAAATTAAGGAATTATACTACGAATTAAGACGACCCAAGTAGCAGATGGTAGATTTCTATTTGGGTACCTCACCAGCAATTAGGGGGCAGATTTCAAGTCATGTAGTGGTATGACTTCATAATCATGATTAATTCATTTATACATTTTTTCTTTTCTAAATTTTAATCTTCGCACTTCGTGCCTCGCTCGGCTTGCGTTGTTGCAGCGAAGGGAATGATACGATGCACGCTGCGCTGTGCATGCATTTATGGAACGGTAGTTCAATATCTTATGAAGTCAGCAACGGTCAACTGCACTCTGTCAATGTCATAACAAACGCCTATAAACGTTAAAGCCCGGCCGTCGAGTCTCACACACTATGCGATCCGGTGCCGTGCAATATTTCAAGAAATCGCATTTTGTATTCCAGAAAGTTCCAAGACCAAGGCAAGAAGTATTTTTTTAAATTTAAGTTAGAGCAAGAAGTTTCTATGATTGGAGTTCCAACACAGCCACAGGCAACAAATTTATTCAAGCAGCTGTTCATTTCTAAGTATATAGAAGCACGAAAGAAAGAACGGCAGTTAAGACCTTTTTGATGTCCGCCTTCGAAGCCGCCAGTTTCAGTGAAGAAATCCGAGGAGTGAAATCTTGCGAATATACATTTGGATCAAATTTCCATCTTATATCAATAAACAAACAGAAATTTGTACGCATGACAGGACATCAATAACCAAGCACTATTATTACACTGAGATATTTGCCCAGATTATATCAATTTACCTCTTTAGGCCTACATGTACATTGTAATTAGTGGAAAAAGTAAGAATTAGACCTTTACTGAAACCAGATTTTGACACTTCTCTGGTCATTTGCGGCAAATGAAAATGTCAAATGTGGTCGATGGAGTATTGCTATTCATTATTGTATATGCCAGATGAGTGCCTGCACATGCCCAGTCGAGGAAATTTGAGTCATATTTCAGGACATAGTTTATTTTTGCATCACAATAGCATATTTCCCTGTAGCTATAGCTGTGGAGTCATGCGGGAATCATTTGTCTACACAATTGCAAGAGATGTTGAGCAAAGTGCATGCCTGACATACTTTCTGCTGGCGGCTTCGAAGCTTGTTCAAAGGATTTTGTTTGCTGTTACTCCATCTCATTTAAAAAGAGTGTGCAGGCATACACATGATTGATATAGTTACTAACAAGTTATTTAGGAAAAGTAAAATCATATTATTTTTACTTTGTGACAAGCCTTAAGTTGTGGTTGGAGTAAAGTCTAGACTAAAGACAAAGTAAAGACAGTCCAAATTGGCTTCAAGTTGCAGCCGACAATGATGTCATTACATTCATGTTACATTACAATTTTGAATTGAATTTGTTTTTGTTACTAGACTGAATTTCGATTTCAGTAGTCCTACCACTATTCTGAACTCTGATCCATAATATTTTTTTAGTTTGAATATCCATATCAAATTTTATTACAATTAATTTGAAATTCGGATCGCATACATGTTGTAGATGGGCATAACGTTTTAACGTGATCCATGTCCATGGCATGATGATGTTATAGAATAACATTGTTATTGTTATGTGATGATAAGACCTATCTCACATATTCAATAATATATCAATTCATAATCAATACTTCATCCATACTTCTACAGGAAGTATAACAAGAAATCATATGTTTACCAACTCCAACCTTTCTTATGAAAGTATTACTCATTCTTCCAGCTAAACTTCTGACGCACACATTTTTTATGGGTTTCTTCTTCACTACATTTCATGTTCTCCCTAAATGGCAGGTCAACTCCCCAATTCAGAGTAAATTTATGATGTACAGATTGTTTTGGTCAAGCGTCCAAGGTTGACCATGGACCTAGTCCATGGGTTGACCAACACCTGTTTGGTTGTAAAGAGTCTGGACTAGACCAATATAAAAGGGGTTCACTTCTGAACCAAAGCATATTACTTTAGAGATTGTTCCAGCATACAGATAGATTAGAGGTTGGAGCTTAGAGCTACAGAAAAGTATACTACATTAGTTTGCAGCATTTATATTATCTTCATCTTCAGAGTATAGTCACCATCAGACTTAACTCATGTTCCTGTATTATTTGTTATCATTGTCATCATCAAGTAATCATCTTTAAAGAGAAATTCCAGTAGTTGCAGTAAACACTGATTTCATGAGAAAGTCTGTAAAACTTTGTGAAATCTAGAAATCTAGGCCTAAAAATGTTCAGACTGAAGATCCCCAACACAGATAAGCGCACGTGGGACAGTGTATAATTATTGCTTTGAATGTCGGGCCCGACGCTCTATCCGAATCCTGTGCTTATTTGCTGATTTCTCGGCAATTACACAATTTCTTCCAGAATCCTTTGGCACATACGTTTTATTTATACAAACAGACACTTTGGTGGTCATTTCATTGGATTCTGTACGAACTCATTTTGATATCATTACCAAAACTATCATTTACCTTTGATTAATAAATGTATATATATAAACTGTACATCCTGCATCCATTTGTCTTATTTAAGTCTAGTTGAAAGTAAAGGAGCATTAGATCCAACCCCCAAGACAACATGGTGGAGAACCCATATTTCAACCAGCAATTAGTAAATAACTGCATAGATAATACTGGTGATCATGTCATACATACATGACAAGAGATGGAGGATTGCTTCGAAGACTCCTAATATTATACCAACTGCCTCTACCTCTTCCCGAATCAAGTTTGGCATTGAAGTTTTATTCTAAGGAGCAGGACAAAAAGGATGAAAATTGAGGGCAATGGATACCCTCAATGACGCCGAATCAGACAGTGATCATGGAAAGGACAGGTCGATGTACCGTCAAGGCGGAAAAGCAGACGGAAGAAACAGATGGACGAACAAGGATAGTAACATAAACAACAAGGAAAGTAACATAAACAACAACAAAGACACGATACAACACAGCAATGGCATAACGGACATCGGTAACGACAAAGACGATGTATATAGACTGATATGAACTTGGAGATGGCAGAGAGACTGCAACCATTTATGACTTCAATAAACTTAACCATGTTAAGACTGAGCAGAATGAAGACCATTAGCACTGTGCTCGGACAGAGGACAATTTCTAATTCTGTTGATGTTTCATGTTCATGTTTGATATTTCTTTTGCTTCTAAATTTACTTCTGATATTTGGATGGCTCTGGTAAGTCAGACCACTTTTCGTACTATTTTGTGATAATGCATACTTTTATGTTCGAAGAAAATATGTATGCTATTTTTCACTTACTTAAAGATATTTCCAGTTGTATGAAGTGATGGAATTTCAACATGATGTTTGTTAGCATATTTGTGTATATTAGAAAGTAAAATTAATAACTGATTCTCTATACATCGCTATGAATTAATGCAATTATAAGTACTTGTATCATACATGTAGTTCAATTACGACTGGTTTTAGTATTGATGATTTTTCTTTCATACAGTGTATGTAGCTTCTTTACTCAATACAAGGTTTTATCAAATATGTTCGGAGAGAACATAAATCAAAGTGATGAAGGATTTACAAGAGAGATTAGCTTGAACTCCCAATTTGGGGGAAATATTAATGCATTGATGAAAATAATGCTAACACGTATTAAAAGTTTGAATTATAATTCAGGACAAAATTACATTACGGTATTATCAAATGAAATGTTGCTAATCAGTAACTTTATATTTATTTCAGTCGAATCTATATACTGTAATATCAAATGTATGCAACACTGTAGGTCATAGGCGGCGGAAGCGGGGGGACGGGGGACGTGTCCCCCCCTAAATTTGAGGAGGGGGGACGGTCCCCCCCCTAAATTTGTTGTTGATGACCTTTTTTTTTTTTTTTTTCTTTTTTGGTTGTCCCCTCCTAACATTTTTGGCTTCCGCCGCCAATGCTGTAGGTACACCTACCCGAACCATTGGCAAGGGTAACAAATACTTGCTTTCAAAAACTAGTGACAAACTGTCACTTTTTGGTAAAAAAAGCATACTCTATAGTGACTAAACTTACTATCGAACACAGACTCACTCCTTCCCCTTTCTTGTAAACATCTCAAAATTGGTGATTTGAAGCCGGTTTGCACTACCCCATACCAATGAATTTACCTCCTAATCCAATGGCGAATTTCGCGCGGGGCATGTACATGTAGCCTTTGGGTAATTTTGCTTATATTCTCTCGAAATATAATGTTAGTGCATAATTTTTGGCATGTCAATAGACAACTTTAATGATCCATCTGATGCCTTGCTATGGGGCTGGGCCATTCTACAGAGGACTTCAAAACTAATTTTCTTGCCTCAGTTTCCCCTAAGACCACAACTTTTTTTTATTTGTCTTCATCAGTATCTCATGTTTATATATCCACATTGTCGTCTCGTTTTTGTTTTATATTTCATTTTGTTATAATTCTTATAATTTTGTCTTGTTGTGTGTGTTATCTTGTTCTTTTTATCTGTTACCAGCAAGTCTCTTTAGGCAAATAGCAACTATTGCGTCTCTCTCTCTCCCTCCCTCCTCTCTCCTTAGGAAGATTGATTATAAAAGCTATGCTTTTGAGTGAATCTCCTATTTCCACAGATCCTTTTTTCTATTTACAGTGCATATGTACATGTATAAATTATGTCTACAAAATGTACCATATTATGTAAATACCTGTGTTAATCTTCATTGATGTTATGGAATGTAATTCAAATGACAATTATTCATATTGTAAATGTTTCCTATAAATGTAAGATAATAATTTGCATGTTCTTTATGTTCTGTTGGAAATAAATCTGAATCTGAATTTATTCTTTACAACCATGACAGTTGAATTTTCTCAATGTAAAAAAGTCTTTATAAAGAGTGTGTCAAACCTAGTTCATAATAATAAGCTATAAGATGATACATCATTTTCTTGCTACAGAAAGGAAGGCGCAACCATGGATTTTCTCTTGAACAGGACATCCCGAACCACTCGCCTCAGCATGTCCATCGAAGCAGGTGAGAACCTCTGCCATTCCCACTCGATCAACATACTTGGCCCGTCGGCCTCCCAGCCTCTCTCTGTCCAGACTGTGAGGGCGAACAGTGGCTCCGCTCCTTCGACGCTCTACAATGCAGCCTTTGCCAGGAAGCTGGGATGGTCCCACATTGCGTGTGCTGCCCTCTGCATCCTCTTGGGCATCGTGACGCTCATCTTGAGGTGCCAAGTGGCCTGGTTGGGTTCCCCGCTCTGGTCAGGATTAGCGGTAAGTGGCCGGGCCATGCATTGGCAAATTATTTTTTGTTGGGGGGGGAGCTTGAGAATAATGTGTACAATTTTTGAAAAAGACGATAGGAAACTAAATAAAATTTGTCCCCTCCTTGGCATAAGGTGGGGGAACAGTATGAGTCGTATGATGATTTGTTTTTTTTTTGGGGGGGAGCTGTAACATTTTTCTTTTGGAAAAGTGGGCCCTCCCACTTCAGTAGTCCGGTAGTTCATTCATTCATTATTAAAGTAATGTATGATTTCTGGTGGGAAGAGTGTAAATGTGTTGAAGTAGTAGACTGATGTGCTGGGAAATGATTTTTCTTCAAGTCATAATTGTGTTCTACTTGGTACTTGACATATTTTATAGTTTTCAGTTCTTTCATTGTAAATATATTAAGCTTCGGTGTCTGTTGTGCAACAAATCTAGGCATCAAATTCAGTTTTCTTTTTTTTCTCTCTTTTTTTTTGGGGGGGAGGGGATCGAAGGGGGTACATTTGAAGGCCACTTTAAATGAGGGCACCTTTAAAAAGCTTTCTATTTTAAAGTTAAATTCAATATATGTTACGACTATACCAACCTTCAACTTCATGGTTGCAGCAATAAATAGATAATGAAATATAATTATGTAATTTTGTACATGTTTTTACCAGTATATTATTCAGGTATATTAGTGAGTGGGTGCGAAAATTGGTTATTTTGTACCCTTCCATTTTCCTTTTCCACAGTTCTTAAACTGGTAACATTTTACTTTTTCAATTTTTCTGTTTCCACAGTTTTTCCTTGTTGCTGGGATATTTGGCATTGCAGCAGGCCCAAATGACACATGCACTGTAAGTGATCGCTGTTAATGTATATTGATAAGGCTTTAAATTGTAGCCTACGCTTTTAGAATTTGGACGAAGGAGTGAATTATCAGAGGCAACAGATACATTTTGTCACTACCTGTGTCTATCTGCCTCTTTAATTACCAAAACGTTTTTTTTATAATCATTTATCCAAATATGCTCATGAATGCATGTCAATAGGTCTACATGACGAAAATCTTGCTTTGAAGAGCAGTATACCCCAGTTTCCCTTATCATCAAATCTCTTCTCCCAATACAACAAACCCTATTGCCCTCAGGCATGAAATCTAAGTATAGAAACACCTGTTTCTTGACCTCGGTCCGAAGATAATACACCCCAGCATCAACGGTCACAGCAGGGGGCCACACACGATGGATTGCAATGTGTGTAGTTCTGGTGAGTGCATGGAGTTCCATGTATACACGCGTTGATAGAAACTTTTTTTCTTCCTTTCTTTCTCTCTCCCTCTCTCTCTTCCTTCCTTCCTTTCTTTCGTTAAGACTGTATCATTGCGCGAGTGAACGGCATGCATCCCATATTTTCTTGCTGGACGGACGGAAACTATATGGGATGCATCACGGTCCTTGCATGCTAAGCATACCGTAATTTTTATTCCGCTTACTTTCCTTATTTCGAGGTCGATTTTCTTCATTCGAAATTGAGAATGGACTAGTATTGGATGTCTGAATGTAATATGCCTTTGAAAACGTGATTAATATCGATTACAATAATTTCATTCCGAAGATCCTTCTACAGGCAGACAAGTCTTACGTAATAGCACAGCTGTTATTTATCATTTCGTCCTTGGCTCAACGCTCGTTTAGCTGGCCCGTGGTGGTGAATTGAGACAAGGGGATTACCTGGCCAAGATGGGTTATCGGGGTTGGAACGGTCGAGAATCAAACAGAAAATTTTGTAATGACAATTACATATATATATATGTGCATTTATTGTGGGGGATGAAAAATGAAATATTGGTATGTAACTTTGTTTGGTAACAATCATTGAATGAATGAACATAATAATTGAGTTGAAACTGTATATCATCCCTAAATAAGATAATACAGTGTATGTGTGAATTGATTTGTGTTTAATTTGGTCTATCCCTCATAACCCTTCCAGCAGTGTCATAAAACTTCTTCAATCTGCTGTGTTCTCTCATTACCAAATTGAGTGCATGTTCTAAGTCCATGATAATTTATTCTCAAATATAATAGGAAAAGCAAAATTACTTTTCATGTGTGTCCAATTAGGATTTTGTTCAGTTTAATTTTGGGCACTTGGTGGAATTCCAGGATATGAAATAGGCCTACACACAAGACAGGCTCATGTCTAGGCAACCGTTTATCATGTTAACTCAATTTGACCAAGAGATGGACTTCCATTCTCTTAATTCAATTCAAATAAAAAAAAATAAGTACAGAATAGAGAAATAGCAAGGTACAACAATGAAAAGGCAAGCAAATGTAAGATAAAACAAGGGAATAAACAGATACATGGCAATAATAAAATACAATATAATTTGATTTGGGTTGTTGTATAAAACTTAAGTATTTGTGGAGACAACCACCCTGTAGTAAGTCTCATTAAAACTACAATACAGCATTTAATGCTAATTTAAGTGATATAATATAAAATTTGGGAATTGAAAGGATTTAATATCTGTACTACAAAACATTATGAAAGATTTCTGCCTAAATGAGACAGAAAATCGTGTACAACTCTTGAACGCACACACAGGTCACGGAGTGACCCTGAGTGCAAACAGCTGACTGTGTTACAACTTAGGGGTGATACATTTTCTAAATAGGGGTGATCAAACTCACTGGAGGGACTTTAATTCACTTATAACAAAGAAATGTGTACTACAGTACTCCTGTTGAATGCTCTGATGAAAATTATATGAGTTTCACATTCATTTAAACGGGAGGACAAGATTATTGTATATATCGAGTGCATTATGCATAAATCATACTACCATTGCGACCCCTGCCCGGCCGATGGTTCAGGCATGACGATCCTGAGTGACGTCACCGATAGAGACCTCAAATGCCAGGAGAGCCTATTCGACAACTAACTTCATCTAAAAAACACGTATTGATCTAACATCCAATGGGGTAATGGCTTTCATTTTCGTGAAATATACACTCCATTCTTCAATAAATCTTTCACCCCGTCGTTAACTGCCCGTTCATTCTCGAGCAATGGGGGAATGAATACAGAGTGTCTCAAAGTTTGTGTGAAAAAAGGTGCATTTTCCATAGAACTTCTGCCAAAAAGCAATGCGCAAGGGAAAGATTAGCCCCAAAACACGAATAGATGAGTTAATCAAATGGAATGAATCATGAAAATCAGTGAAATATACTTTCTCCTGTACTCATTACTGAATACCCCGACTTGAGACGATTAATTTTTCCCCCTCTCCATCAACTTTTAAGAAAAAGGGTGCATATTTTCATAAAAATATAATGTGTTATATCGACGGACGCCCGTGCGTACGAGCAGGAGGAAGCCAAATGTCTCGTATTTTTCATAATGCAAGTTAAAAACACATTTAACCGGACCAACCCATCACATAATAAGCCAGTTCGTAGTTCCTTTCTGCGCATGATCAAAAGATTCTACGCATGATCAGAAGAAGGTCATTTGTACTAAAGTGACATGGCGTTTTAAAATCTAATGAGATAAGCACCAACTTTGATGTCTTGATTATTCATATATTCTTTTGAATTGTCGTTTTCATTTACATCCACAAAAAACGACAATACTTCCACGAACGACTGGTATTTCACAGTTTGCAAAGTACATTGTGCAACATGCTAAGATATGCATTCAAAGAAGTTATGCAACAAATGCCTTCATTAAGTGTTCATTTGTGTGCTATTCTAGTCACCTGGTCTATTCAATTTCTTCATCCTGCTATGTAAGGCAAGCTTACGTAATATCTTGCTTTGAAATCTGCCTATCATAATGAAAGAAATGAAAGGTCATTTGACCAAAATTGTCCATGAAGTAATTACGAACTGGTCTATCACACCATATTGTTTCATTTGTTTTCTTGAAGGTGGTCTCGTTCATGGTGATGTCGGTGATGTCATCCATAGTGGCCTTTGTGATGTTGATTGCGATGCTGGTCGCTGCTAGTACGGAGTACGCATTCTGCAGACATACCTGTAATGCTGCCTACTGCACTACTGTTTGCAACGGACAGGTGAGTGTAGTGGACGATGTTTACATCTCCCAGTTAGAGCTCTTTGTTGACTTTGTTTACATTTTTATTTGTAGTTGTTTATGTGTATACATACATGTACATATATATCCAAAGCAACTGTAGCTGCGCTAGCGCCATGAGCGACTGGACGGTGTGTGCGCTCTAGAAGACATCACCATTAGTTCTAGAACAATTTTTGACGAAAGACCTTTCCATTTCTTTCAGTTGGGTTGGATACTTCATTGTAATTTTCTAAAAGAAGATGTTTAGTATAAAGCTTTCCTGGTTTACATGAACAAGTCTGTAATATTCAACTTTGTTCTTGTCGCGATTGTCGGTTGATAAGGCTATATGCTCTTTTTTGTTGGCCCCTCATTCTCATAAATATGTTTTTCTGTATGTTGTGACAATGTATTACTTATGTATGTTCATGTTTTTATTGAGAATGTAAATACACTGTAAATGTTAATTTATGATTGGGAAATCTATCACCTTGTCCACTTTGAATTAATTTGCATAAAATCAATATAGCTGCTCAGAATGTTGTTTTGTGGGTTACATGTAGGAACATTAAGTAGTTGAGGACTTTCGATTTGTTGAACAAGGTTTAGTGGTTGGTATAATTTGCATATAATATTGCCATGTTTCAATCATTCATGTATCCAGGCTGGTAGGATCTCAGTGGATGTTCTCGTTGCGATTGTTGGTCTGATAGAGTGCATCATCTCCATCATGTCTATTTCTGTCTCCTGTCGACGTACGCAGGCCTCCGTGTCCACACAAACTGTGGTAAGTCTCTTCACTGTAATGCCACTTTCACATCAAATCGATTACTGACTATTGGTTAGTGGAGTCGGTTTTAAATAGGGGCTTGGTGCGATTTTGCCCCCCCCCCCCCCCCATGCCCAAACGAGCCCCTGAAAATCCTCATTCACAGGAATTCACTGGAATCCCAACCATGGCATAATTTCCTTCAGCAAGAAATTTATCCACATTGTGCTGCACTCAACCCAGACGAGGTGAATGGATACCCGATAGGAAGAATGCTTGAGCGCCTAGGCAGCCCAGCTAAAGCTGGGGTAATAATAATAGTAGGGCCTGTTGGGAGAACAGTTTTCAGAACTGAAGTGGCTTCCCTGGGTAAATATATTATTACTATATTTTATATTATAATGTTCAATCTTATACAATGGATGATTTCACGTTCAGTTTGACCTTTTGGTGTTGGTGTTGGGTCAATCTTTACACGATTATAACGCTAAACATAAAATCAAGATGGTCCCGTAAAGTCACTCACTAGTTGTTGAGATGTCAGTAATGTAATCTGAATCAGTTTTCCAAACTATGAATAAGTTTTGGAGCAAGGGGAAGCAGTCCAAATTTTAACACCAAGGCCAACACCGGACTTGAAATCACCCAATGATGCAGATTTAGGCAGTAGGTTGTGAAAAGTAGCCCCCAGATATTTAAAAAAAAATCATATTTTTACCTTGTTTCATTAGTGTGACTGTGATAAGACATTGATCAGCTTTTGACATCTTGTATCTCACTTTTTTCTAATTATACAAAATTTCAGGACTGCTAAGTATACCATTCTATTTCAGAGTTATCACGCAAATGCATATGTGTCAATCGGTATTCTTGGTTGGGGAGGGTGATTGACACAAATGTTCTTGTGGATGGGGATCTTTCAACATTACCCCTACTAAAATCACAAGTTAGGACATTTGGGAGTGGTTGATATGCGTGGTGTTCTTTGAAATTCCTTCATTGTTGCAGTGTAGTGTACTTTTTTTAAACTTCAATTTGTGTTACAAGTAAGCCTATTCTGAATTCACATGAAAGAAAAAATGGCAAAAAATTGTCTGGACCATGTACAAAGGGATCTTGCACCGGACTTTCAGATTTCTTTCTCATTTCTTTTTCTGCTTTCTTGCTTGGGGTTGCTTGAAAGAAGTTTGTTATTTTGGAATACTTTTTGCGCGTTGCATCCATTTTTAGCCTCAGATATGTCCGCGATATAATCAATAATTTGCTCAAGAGCTTTTACATGTTTTATGACCAGCGCGTTTTGTTAGATATGTGCAAAGAGAAATTCTTGGTAGCTTGTTAATTTTGCGCATTGGAATTTGGTTACAATAACTTTTTATGACAGCGATGCCTGGCGATTTACTTATTTTACATAACAAAAATGAAGTGATATTCAAAAGGGTTGTAGATTAAATGGGACAAACATCATTCACTTGGATGTGGGGAGGAGTAAATCTGAGAAAAGTAAACGGTACTTTTTAAAGATCTATCCCTCTGGGATTTACATCCATGGGGTTTTCCCCATTTATCTTGCCACCCTTTTACTCCCGTTTATTTTCCACCCTTTTGAATTAATTGATTTATTACAATTTATTTATTCACCACTGGTGGGATGGAACACCCTATCATCAAAAGTTGTTTTTCGTCAGGGTCCTTTTATATCATGTGTTGAAAAATATCATATACATAAACATTTCATTCTTTTTCATCTTGAACCTCCACCCATCTGTTTAAAAGTCTTGGAAAAGAATGTTTTTATTTAATAATAATATACACGAATTGCGAGGGAAACAAACTGATTGATGGCATACTATAATCATCACTATAATCATCATGATCAAACTTTTCATTTTTTCATCATCATTATTATAATTTTTCTACCCTAAATTATTGGGGGGATGATAATATAGGCCATCCCCCCACTTGAAATATTGGGGGGATATATCCCCCCATCCCCCCCCCCCTGTGATTGACACCCATGCGTAAATGGCAACCTTCTTTTGCCGAGGAAGAATTGTCTACAGAAATAGGTTAACTGTCTTCATACACAGTTGCTACAATTATTTCTTAAAATGGTCTATAATTTAGAATGATTTATTTATTAAGTTTCGAGATCTATACAAGGTTTTACCACCCGATGAAAAGGTTGCTAGAAGTCTAGAGAATACTTGGCTGGTACAAAAGCATCATACTGCTTTAACCCTAAATCTTCCCGGGTATTTTGATTCTTGTCATTCCGGGGGAAAGGGGGGGGCATTATGGCCCCCCTTAAGATCTCACCTGAATTAATTATGCTAATTTATTCATGAAATCATACTTTTTGCTCTGATTCACTAAATAACGCTCCTAGAATGCTATTTTTGGCGAAAATATTTTTCATAGCATTCCTAACAATGAATGAAAACAAATTTTTGTTACCAAGACTGATCTCTTATATTTTTTATTTTTTTTTAAATTTCTTATGTTTTTTTTTTTGATGGAAATCGTTCCAGACTTATTTCTGATCATAAACCATACACCTCGCCATGTATTATTGCACAAGCCTCATTGGAAGGGTAGTATATTTTTCTAGTCGCATGACTCGAAGAACACCGGCTTTTCGGGTATATGCGCCTTCATGATGAAGCCAGTATTCCAGCTTTTCGGTTCAAAGAGTTAAAGTTTAACTCTTCTACCTGAACAGTAAAGTAACCGAGTCTTTTCTGCCATTAGGTACAGCATTTTTTCCCATCATCTGGTGGTCGGGTGACAATTTACACTTCTGGACAGAATGCGAGCTTGATGACCAATGAGCAACAGCAGCAGCAAAATCATGCTAACTTGCCATGTAAGTTTTTTTTATTCCGATTACCGATTACCATGGAAAGAAAAGCCCCCCACCCCTTTCCACTAAGAAATAATAATTGAGAATTAAAAGATGATGATAGAATTAGATGAATAAAGTAATAGAAAGATAAATATTGAAATTAATAATAAATATCTATTTATTTAATATTTGTGGAGCGTTGTGGCCCAGTGGATTAGTCTTCGGACTTTGAAACAGAGGGTCCTGGGTTCGAATCCCAGCCATGGCGTAATTTCCTTCAGCAAGAAACTGATCCACGATGTGCTGCACTCGACCCAGGTGAGGTAAATGGGTACCGGTAGGAAGTAATTCCTTAAGAAGCTGTGTGCGCTATGAACGCCTAGCTTAGCCGGGTAATATAGGAGCGCCTTGAGCACCTAACAAGGTGGAAATGTGCGCAATATAAATATCCTATATTATTATTATCTATGAATACCAAAAATGATAGAATAAATTTGATAAACTAGAATTAATTGATAGATATAAAATAATAATATTAAAGATAGACAAATAAATGAATATATAAGTAAATAGATTAAAAAGAATGATAACCCAAAAATGAAGGCTGCAACCTTATTTTAGAACAATCGGCATTTTGAATATTTTTTTGAATATTTGTATTAAGAAGTAAAGTCATGGTGATGGTTGTTAAGAATAAATGTTAATGAATTCTAGTCATTTAAAAATTGCAGACTATTTGAGGTGTAGTACTTGAGCAAAATTTAGCTGCAAGACCCCTCATTTCATTATTTACTGGTTTCTCAAGTAAAGTCAAAATTTGTCAAAGATGGTGTAATGTTATCAGTTAAGAGATAAATCTTGACAAGATTGATTGGTTTGTTCGTTCTTTACACAGGGTTTGGGGTAATTTTGCCCTAAAATTGCTCACCAAAAGGGCCCCAGAAATAAATTCCCTATTCACTGTACTGCAATAATAAAGCTGTTCCAATGATCCAGATTATGCAGTAGTGCATGGAAGTAGCCCCTCCCCCTCAAAAAGAAATTTAAAAAATAAATAAATAGAATTATAGTAATAAAATGAATGAATGAATGAATGAATAAATAAATGAATTTTAAAAAAATTTAAAAAGAAAATTTTGCCTGCAGAGTCAGCCTATGCAGCCATCTGTTGTCTCTTGATATTGACCTTGATAAAGACATGGCTTTAAGAAGTGTTTTCAAACTTGGGTTTTGTCTCTACCACAATGTCATTGTAGTGCATGTGTACGACCAACCGTCGGTGTACCCTGTGACCCTTCCCGGTAGCATCATGACGTACCCAGAGGATCACAGCCTGCCTTTCCACGCCACAGCCCAAGCCCAACCAACCACCCACCCGCCTCTGCATACCAACGTGGACACTCTTCCTTCGACTGCACCTGTTGTAGGGATGTCTCATCAGGCCCCATATCCCTCAGGTACTTTTCCTAGCTGTTTGCATGGTAAAAGAAGCAATCGATTGATCAAGAAGAGTGCATTTTTTTTTAATGGAACCCTTTGATTTTTTTAAAACCAAAATTCTTTCTTGTAGAGAATTAAAAGTATTGTTTTCTCCATTCATTGGACTCATTAGTACTGGTTGATATTTGATTTCAATGTTCGTCGATTATCACCGGCAAATTATCGCCAATAACATGATATAAAAATCTTAAAATTCATTACATACGTTCATTATGAGCTGCAATTCTGCGAGAGCAGGGAAGAGAGAAGTGAAAGTAAGGCTTCCGTCAGTGCCTGTCCATGACAAGTGGGTACCAACTTACAAAGATCTAAGATAGTACAAAGCAATACAGAAATATATATCATACAAATAATGAATGTTTATGAGTGCAATGGACGGAATACTTCATGAGCTGAAAGATGAATGGATCATTATTTTGTCTTTCACCGAATGAAGTAATCTGTCGATTGCACAAATGAAAGAACATTCATTATTTGGTTTATATGACACCTGAAAATTGATATTTTTTTTTCATGTGAAATTTATGAATTTCGATGCAAAACATGCTCATGCAGTGCCAGTTCGGTCTGTTGATTGTTATATCATTACAACATGCGTATTGATGTGTCTATGAGCTGCAGTCTTGGTGCACGTGTGCAATAGACAAAATCGTAAGGATCCAAAATTGCACGATGAATGGATCCAAAATTGCACGGTTGATGACGTCATTGCAAATGGGCTGAATGAACGATATCAAACAACCAATCAAATCACAAGGATCTATCTAGGTGTCATATAAATATGTGTATTTAAATCTGCAGTGAAGAGGTGAATCTGTAGTTGAGATCGATGGTGAGAATTTGCACTGCGCAAAAGCCACAACTTTTCTAGCTAAATAAAACATGAATTGGTACATATTAAGCAAAATTTATTTCTATTGTATTTTCCAGAAATTTGTGCCAGGCGGCACATCCCATTTTAACCCAAGAGCCAGGAGGTAATTTGGCTTACCATGCGGCTATGCCCGGCTTGGCTAAAAAAAATATATATATATAAGATGACCTCTAGATTTCATTTTATGTGTGGACTTAATTTCTTCTTGTTTTTTCCTGTACCTCTTGCCACTGCTGGGCCGGGGGCCCTTGACTGCTTTCTTGGAACCTTTCTTGGCAATTTCACCTGTTGGAGCCACCATGATGAATGAAGTAAGCTGGTCTGTGAAGAATGTGCCGAAGCCCGTGCACCGATCAGATATTCCATTGCTAATCTTGTTTTGTCTTTATAAACCATGTATGTATTTTCCTTCTTTTTTTTTCTTTCTTTTTTCTTTCTTTTTTTGCAGCTGGAGACATTGTTTATCCAGTTGGCCATGGGGAAGTCCTCTCACAAGAGGGAGTTGCCTTGCCTCCGTACTCTGTGGTGCAGCAGGATGACACCAACACCGAGAGGTCACCACCACCCCCATTCACATCTTACATTATACCAGACACCGAGCTTACACCGGAAGGCACCATGGCATATCCTTATGGAACCTCTGTGTATTCGTCCCTTCCACCACCTTACCAAGCCAGCAGGGAGTTTCAGAATGTGTAAGGTGTCACTGAGAGTGTACCTTCCAGGCATGTTTAGACTCTACATTCAAAAACCCACAAACACTTGACACCAAGGTTACACCATATTGCATCTTGTACCACAACCAAATGGTACCTCTATGCATCCATCCCCACCACCACAATAGCTATTGAACCTGCGGGTGATTCTGTAATCCATGAGTTTAGCATTCAAAACCTACACAACACTCAACTAACACCAAGGTTACACCAGATTGCACCTGGTGGTACCAAACGGTGCTTCTGTGCATACATTCCTAGCTATTAAAATGAAAGATGATTCTGTGGTCCATTTTTGTGAATGAGATTGAACATTACACATTGAATACTGATTGCCTCAAGTGAGATGTGTCGTAATTCTTGCTATATGGACAATAACCAAAAGATCCCAGGGGCCTGTTGCAGAAAGACTTGCAATCGAACACAACTAAAAAAATCTTGCATAATTTGATTTTCAGTCAATGAAGCACCCGTATTCGGGACTTGTTCTTGGTAGTTTGACTTGCGTTTAAAAGCAACTCTTTCTGCAACAGGCCCCAGATGTAGCACATGGTGTGAAATTTCAATTCATTTTGTGCACTGAACTATAAATCCTGCTTCTTGTTTTATAGTGATGTAGGACCCAACAACTTCCGTTCTACGCGTACTGTAGCTAGGACTAGGCCCGGGGGGGGGTCACTTCCATTTACGAGTGGATACCATGCGCGACCATGAGATCTCAAAAAGCACCCTAAACACATATTTTTCATATTCTGAATATGCACCCCTTATCAAGTATTTGCGTGTGAAACCCTACCCTTAACAAGTATTGGAAACAAAACGATACAAAAATTGGCAAGTACATGCAGCGATATTTCAAACACTGTCCTCGGTTTTACCTACATCATATTGGGTTTAGTACAGCCCAACTCGCACAAATCGTACTCTAAACACGTCGTAGTGTTGACTCCTGGGCAAAGAGTACATCCTTTTAGTCTTGATTTCTATACCCTTGCAAATTTGACCCAAAACACGTAGCTTACCTAGCGAAATAGATACCTTTTTTTTCATTATTTTAGTGTTTTTTACACCCTGATTAAGTTTCGTACGTAACGTGCCCTATCTTGAAAAAGATCCTTTTTACATGTTTTTTTGGTCGTGCATGGTATCCACTCGTCATTGTAAGTGGCCCTCCAGGGGACTAGGCTGGTCGCATCTGTGCTTTCACCGTTTTCCGTCTCTTCTTACATTTCGAGGAGGAATCATTGTAAAACCTGCTACTTGTTATCCCTCTCGTTGTATACTATTTTTACCTTCAAGCTACCAGAAGTTACTGGGTCACACCAGTACACAACATGAACTACATCCAGGAACTATTGGTTATTGTCAATAGCAAAGAATTCTGTCGTCATATAAAAAAGGGCCAGTCCTTTTGATTTCAGTTCATAATGGGGACTTTTTTTTAATTACAGAATCAATGGCATATTCTTTATACCTCATCCATGACAGATACAGAATCTCTCGCCTGACCATAATTCTTGGCATTTTGTGTACAACATTAAGAGTTACAAGTAATCGTAGATTGATTATACCTTTTTGTGCTTCAGGGCACAGATGTGATGTACACTATGCAGTGGACATACTGTTCAGTCTAGCGTACATGTAGGTGCTTGCATTCCAATTTAATCAGCTTTAATATCAAAATCAAAATTGTATTTCGTGTTTATATTTGAGGAAAGAATTTATTACCCTTTTCAATTAATGATCATTCCAGAAATCTATTTAGAAGTATTCATGCTAGAAATACCAAAGGAAATATGACAGATGTGGTTCTCAACAGTATTCTCTCAATGTAATGGTATTTAGATATATTCTTTAATCTAAAGGATAATTTGTAACAAAATCATGTCAATTTACACGGTTTTATGTGCAATACATATTGATTAAGGTTTCAGTGCAACATTTGGTAAAAGAGATAAAGCATTTTTATAAACTGTAAGATTTTTAATTGCTTTTTAACATTGTTGTTCTTGTTGTTTTATTCAACAATTTGTAATTCTTTAGAATTCAATCTGATTTATTTGAAATGTGGTTTATGCTATCAAACTTCTTTCGAAACCCCCCAAAAAACGAGGATCATTTTATAAAAGAACTTGCAAGATTATTCATTTGACAAAGCCTTTTCCTTATTTGATAATCCTGTAGCAACAGTCAGATAAAAAAATGGTCATCAAAATCAATCAGTTGTCAGATCTGACAACTTGTTTTGTTGATGAAATGCCCCTAGGGGAGTGTTTCATGAACTTTTGTTGTTTTATATGTTGTCAGATGTGACAATTTTACTTCCGAGGTATATGTGTCTGACTGTTACTACGGTAACTGTTGGATAAAACAGACTTTAGTACACTCATCATCATGCGAGCACAGTTTCACAAGGCAGATGGAACCAATAATGTATTTACAGGGTATAATAGCAATGTTGATCACTGTAGTATGATATTGTGTGGTTTATGTAACAAGGAAACAAAACAGATTATATACATGTATGTGTATGATAATCATAGATTATATACATCGTTGCCTTCCAGCACAAAGGCCATTAGCACGTACTGTTCACTGCACGCTAAAACAGCCTTTGTGCGGGAAGGCGACGTGCAGTGCGCGCTAACGGCCTTTGTGCGGGAAGGCACACAGAGGCTTGTATGAGTCATTCAAATGTGATACATGCCAGTATTTATATCCATGAAGCTCTTGTCAAGTCAGTTATATAGTACTAGTTTTCTATAAACCCAAAGTAACATTGATAGTACTAGTATAAAGAACAAGACTATCCTATGTAATATAAAAAAAAACAATTGCAATGTTAGTGTTTATTTGTGCATTAAACAGGAATTCCTCCCTGACAAAGATTTTATTGTAAAAATAACAGAAAAAAAGTCATAAATATTGGTGAAAATTTGAGGAAAATCCATGAAATATTTTAAGTCATTAACATATCTTTTTTGGTAACGTCATATACAAACAGCTTCCCATGAATCATGAATTCTATAAAATCAATGAAATGTAATTTTCTCTGAAAAAAATGAAAATGGGTTTTATTTTACCTTCATTATATCAACAAACAAATAATTTCACACCCAATCTTGAAAGAAGAAAGTCTTTTAGTCATCATGAACCTTAGAAAAATTGAAAATTATGCATTTTATATTACATGACATATGAGGCAGCTGCTCATATACATATGTCATCACAAGTAAAAAAAAAAAAAAAAGATTCAGACAACTTGATCTTTAATGAATTTTCCTCAGGCCTTCACCAATATTTTTTTTCAGCTATTTTTTACAACTTCCCCTTTTATAGATAAGATTGTTATTGTTTGTGTATTGCGGATTTCAAATATTTTTAAGAGAAATATTACACTGCATATTTTATTGTTTGTGCATGTACTTCTTGCCATGTAGGATCAATGGTGCTTATAAAAAAGGTATTACTCAACAGGAGATGTTTACCATTCAATGTGGCTGATTTAAAATTCAAGTGTATTTCTCACGTAGTATTTATTTTTGTGGTTTGTGCTCATGCACACTTATTAAATGATGTAGATTCTGTACAATAGAAATTATATATAATTATATAGTTATATATTTCTATTTGTAGTTTATGGAGAAGGATCTTGCCACATTGCTAATCAATGATGCTTTTGATTATGAAGGTAAATAATGTGGAAAGGGAACATAAATTTAAAGGTATTAATTCTCTATAATCTGTATTAAAAAATTATTTGATTTTTTTTCCTTTTCGTGCATTTTTGGTTTGTAAATCTTTTTAAAATGGTTTTCCGGGATGGAGTTGTCATTTAAATTGAGCTTGTTCACTAGTTGGTGTGGTTATGGTAGTTATGAAAAAAAAATATATGTCTGATGTATTCATATTGCTTCATTTGTTTTGTTGTCTCACCTGCGAAGCAAAGTGAGACTATAGGCGCCGCTTTTCCGACGGCGGCGGCGTCAACATCAAATCTTAACCTGAGGTTAAGTTTTTGAAATGACATCATAACTTAGAAAGTATATGGACCTAGTTAATAAAACTTGGCCATAAGGTTAATCAAGTATTACTGAACATCCTATTAGAGTTTCATGTCACATGACCAAGGTCAAAGGTCATTTAGGGTCAATGAACTTAGACCATGTTGGAGGAATCAACATCGAAATCTTAACCTGAGGTTAAGTTTTTGGAATGTCATCATAACTTAGAAAATATATGGACCTAGTTCATGAAACTTGGACATAAGGTTAATCAAGTATCAATGAACATCCTGCATGAGTTTCACGTCACATGACCAAGGTCAAAGGTCATTTAGGGTCAATGAACTTTGGCCGAATTGGGGATATCTGTTGAATTCCCATCATAACTTTGAAAGTTTATGGATCTGATTCATGAAACTTGGACATAATAGTAATCAAGCATCACTGAACATTTTGTGCAAGTTTCAGGTCACATGATCAAGGTCAAAGGTCATTTAGGGTCAATGAACTTTGGCCGAATTGGGGATATCTGTTGAATTCCCATCATAACTTTGAAAGTTTATGGATCTTATTCATGAAACTTGGACATAATAGTAATCAAGCATCACTGAACATTTTGTGCAAGTTTCAGGTCTCATGATTAAGGTCAAAGGTCATTTAGGGTCAATGAACTTTGGCCGAATCGGGTATCTGTTGAATTACCATCATAACTTTGAAAGTTTATTGGTCTAGTTCGTTAAACTTGGACATTAGAGTAACCAAGTATCACTGAACATCCTGTGCTTGTTTCAGGTCACATGTCCAAGGTCAATGAACTTTAGCCGAATTGGGTGTATCTGTTGAATTACCATCATAACTTTGAAAGTTTATGGATCTGATTCATGAAACTTGTACATAAGAGTAATCAAGTATCACTGAACATCCTGTTCCAGTTTCAGGTCACATGATCAAGGTCAAAGGTCATGTAAGGTCAATGAACTTTGGCCATGTTGGGGTTTTTTGTTGAATAACCATCATATCTCTGTAAGTTTATTGGTCTAGTTCATAAAAAGAGGACATAAGAGTAACCATGTATCACTGAACATCTTGTGCGAGTTAGAGTAGTATGCAAAGTCAGCACTGCTACTATATTGAACTGCGTGATGCAGGTGAGACGGCCAGAGGCATTCGACTTGTTTACATTATATATCTCAATAAAGTGGAGACAATAGCAGAGCAGGGATTAGAACCCACAACCTTATGATTATAAGTCCAATGCCCTATAACCACTAGACCACACAAAATGTACTCTACCTGAGTATTTAAAACACAAAAGTTGACTATAATATAAGTTCATAATTTCATGATGTATTCCAAGAGTGGAATCTGGAGACAACGAATTAAAGCCAATTGAAATAAGGTGATCGATCGATGTGGATTGAAGGCTTGGGCAAGTTTCCTATCAAAGTTTTCTTATTTTTGTACAATACAAAGGGGGTATTTTGCTGCTTTATTATAAACATGTAAGTTGATTTTGGTTGGAAAATGTGCCATGGTCCTAGACTGTAGGGCCTTGGTCATCTTGAATTTGATTTTATTTCATTTCCCATGTCATGATTTGTTACACAGACATCATTGAATTGAATCTAAGCATTTGGGGAAATTACAGGAAGTAATACATCTTGTAGAAGAAAATTAACAGAAATTTATTTGAAAAAAAAACCCTGTTCATTATTTGGTGCAATATGTATTTATTGATATCCTATATAATTTCATCTACCATTCAATACATTTACAGTCTTCATTTACAAAAAATATTTAAGAATAAAAATGGTTATTATTCTTGTTAATGGGAGCCAGCAAAAGCTGAATGAGATAGTTTTGTTTTGTGGCACGCTTGTATGTATTATCAAGAGATGATTCTGTTTTGAGGCCATGATATAACATTAATTTTTACCTTATGAATTACTTTCTAATAAAACTTCTAGTACTTGTGCAATATTTGAAGATTAACTCTAGTAGAAAAAAATAAAAGACTTATTGAATTTATTTGATGATTTATTTAAGGATCAGGTACTTTCCAGCCTTTTTACAAAGTGAAGACAGAGGCTTTTTATCATAGGAAAAATATCAGTATACAGTTGAATTTGTGAACAAAGAACGTATTTCAAACAAGGATATATGCTGGTCATATTTTTATTCAGCTACAATTGTATGTCAATATTTTTACCACCTTTTTTTGTTTGTTCGGCAAGTTTTTTTTGACCACATTGATGGGCTTAATTACTATATATGTACACCTTGGATTTAATAGTGTATTATATGTACTTGTATCCAGTCACCTTGCATGTTCGTAATAAAGCATATAGGCTATTTGTTGTGTGGTTATTATCCAGTGGGTTTTTTTCTCACTGTGCTGTGTAAAGATAATGTCATACGCTGTATATTTCAAATAGGCTGAATTGAAATGTAGAGGAAGTTTAATACATGAAGGAACTAATATTTATTTTTATGAACTTATATTTATTACTTATATTTATACTTATTATTGTAGCATTAGTTTCATCTCATCTTTGCTTATCATTCTTCTTCTTATCATAATTATCATCATTATTTTTAAGTTGTAATCTTTAAAGGGTTGTGCAGTCTATTTTGAAGATGAAATCTAATTTGTGTGCAAATTATGAGGACTTGGGGGCATTATCTAAATATTTTTGAACAGGAAATTCCAGAATCTGCCAAGTGAAACTTAATTATAACAACTTGCTTTCAGATCATTGGGCATAGGCAAAGATTTGGATGGTATGTCTGCATGAAGGCATGATTTTTCTAGTGACAGAGGTGCTTAAGGAGAAGACTTTGTCTTGGGGTATTGCAACAAGGTCATTCACAATCCTACACAATATACTGAGTCTGCTTGTAATGCGTCTTGAAGAGAGGCTAGGCCACGTCACCTGGGAGGTCAATCAACCAGGGGGGGGTGGGCATTCAAATATATTGCTGTACACATGCGTGGCCAAATTATTTCCTAACTCACCCTAAACAAGTTTTCTCTGTGTGCAAAATAACCCCAAAACAAGTTTTTTGCAGACTTTATTTACACATTTTGGCCCCTAAACAAGTTGTCGCCAGAATATGACCCCAGGGAAAAAAACATACCCTAAACACGTTTGACCCTGCGATTGACCATTGACGAGCCTTTCAAAACTTAACTACCCCCTTTTATTTTTAAATCAGTGTTTTTGATACCCATAACGAATGCATGTGCGGCCCTTGTCCAAAACTGAAAAAACACCCCTTTTAACGTGTGTACAGCAATATATTTGACTGCCCCCCCCCCCCCCGGTTACACTGCTTGTTCTTCGGTCATCAGCTGGGATGTAGAGAGCCGCTTGTCTTTGGATCCTTTCAAAACAAAATTGTGATTATCTGCGATAGGATGAGGATCCCAACAGTGGTGTATAAGGGACTTGTTTACTGCCTCTCTGAAAGTATGAGGCAAAAACCTTGTATTAGGCCTGACAAAGTCCAGCTGTTGCATAAGCTTTCTTGCAGATTAAAGATATATGATATTACCTTTTGAAAGTGTTGGAAAGGAAACCTCTAAGAAATTTATCACTCTTTCAGTCTTGAAGAACTTGTATTATAGATGTAATAACAGTAGTCTACTAAAGACTTTTAATAAGGCAGAACCTAAAAACAAAGATTACATTTGTTCTGATGTCTACTACCGAAATGTTTTGTGCATTTATGTTAAATATTGTTTGAATATTGTGTGTTTGTGATCATATTCATAAATAATTATAGGTAGAATGAAAAATTTATTATTACTGAAAATATTGACTGCATATTGAGATCATTGTCAACACAGTCACAAAGCCTTAAATGTAATTTTATCTCTAGCAATTTCAGTGGAGTTAAAACCCCAATTTTATTATGGAAAGAGACAATGTGTAATATGAGTTATCCAAATATAACTTAAAGGTCAAGTCCACCTCAGAAAATTTTTGATTTGAATCAATAGAAAAAAATCAGACAAGCACAATGCTGAAGATTCCATCAAAATCGGATGTAAAATAAGAAAGTTATGACATTTCAAAGTTTCGCTTATTTTCAACAAAAAAGTTATACGAACGAGCCAGTTACATCCAAATGAGAGAGTTGATGATGTCACTCACTCACTATTTCTTTTGTTTTTTATTGTTTGAATTATACAATATTTCAATTTTTATAAATTTGATGATTAGGACCTCCGTGCCTGAAGCGCAAACTGTTAAAATAATGGAATTCCATGTGTTCAAGGAGGAATGAAACTTCATTTCACATGACAATGACGAGAAAATAAAAATATTTCATATTTCATATAATAAAATACAAAAGAAATAGTGAGTGAGTGATGTCATCAACTCTCTCATTTGGATGTAACTGGCTCGTTCATATAACTATTTTGTTGAAAATAAGCGAAACTTTAAAATGCTATAACTTTCTTATTTTACATCCGATTTTGATGAAATTGTCTGTGTTATGCTTTTTGAATTTTTCTCTTTTAATTCAAATCAAGTTTTTGTTGGGGTGGACTTGTCCTTTAAACAGGCATTCTTCACAAAAATTCTACTACTGGTACATTGAATCAAGTACTTAATTGTGTGGGATATTGTTGATCCAAGTTATGTATCATTTTAATGCTCAGGATCTGCTTCCCCAAACTTCATAAAAATCTCAAATTTCTTTTTGCCTTACAGATTTTGTGGCTGATGGTTACAATTACACAGATGAACTTGATTTTTTTTTCTTGAATTACATGCTACATCTCGGTATATTAAAATACTCAAGGGGATTTCTGATAAATAATATTCAGTCCTGCATGGGAAACATTGATCAGAAAAAAAATGTACAGTACAGTTATCTTGGTTGATGTGCATTTTTTCAAAATCATGATTCAGAATTATTTTTATCTACCCTTCTTTATTTTTCACATATTCTTGAAAATGACATTTTGTTTTACAAATGAAAGGTAAATTTATGGAAATATTCACAGATAATTTGAAATTATAGTACTACAAGGGTTTTGTAGACGCCATAATTCAATACCATTTGACTAGCTTGCAGTCATCCGTTCCATCTTTGATATAAGTGTAATTATGGTATTATTTTGTTCCCTGTGCACAATGTCAGTAAAAATATGTATTCATTGAGATTTCTGTTCTTCATTGTGATTATTTTATGTTTCAAAATGGAGTAGTACATCCGTGCGAAAGAAAGAGAAAAGCGAAAGGTATAAACTGAATGAAGAGGTCATTTTGTTAAAATTATAATTTAGTCTACAATCGCTTCATCCATTTACCATTAATTTGTTCTCTTCCCAATTGGCCCAACTCTATAATCCTATGGTTTATCAACGACCACTTCGTCTTTTTTCCATACAGCAAATTTACCAATATGTCTAATTTCTAGTTTTCAGACATTCCCAGTTTGTCAATTATCCTTTCCTTTAGTAGTTAAAGGAGAATGAAACCATTGGAACAAGATAGCTTGTGTGAAAACAGAAAAATCAAAGAAACAGATCAACAAAAGTTTGAGAAAAATCGGACAAATAATGAGAAAGTTATGAGCATTTGAATATTGCGATCACTATTGCTATGGAGATAGCAAATTGGTAATGCGACAAAGATGTGTGATGTCACTGATGAACAACTCTGCCCATTACTTTAGTATATATTTCACTTGAATTGCCTCTTTTATCACATCTATCCATAGATCATGTGTTCTTTCTACATGAGGGCCTGTAATACATATTTTTAAGAATACATAATGGATAAAGAGTTTGTATCATCGTAAGAAAAAGCAAAAAGAGACATTTTGAGGGTATTTTATAGTCCACCAAAGGGAAAGTTGTTCATCAGTGACATCACACATCCTTGATGCATTGCCAATGGGAGGATCTCCATAGCATTAGTGATTGCAATATTTAAATGCTCATAACTTTCTCATTATTTGTCCGAATTTTCTCAAACTTTCTTTATTCTTATTCTTTGATTTTTCTGTTTCTACACAAGCCTATTTGTTCCAAAGGTTTCATTCCCCTTTAAACTCCTCTTTGCCTACATATATGTTTTCTATATCACCTTTATTCAATATAAAACTGAAGTGAAGTACGATGAAAGAAGTCCCAAATGTCTGAATGTCTTTTCGACCACTGACATACAAATGGGGTATAGGGGGCATGGACCCACTAGAAGTTTAACAACCTAGGAATAAATGGGCAAAAGAGAAGGAAAATACAAAGGGGTGACATATATTTATTTTCTGAAAATCGATTATGTCAAAAATTAGACCAACTCTTGTAGACCAAGTAGTCATGACATTTGTGGAAGGAATTGTGATTTAATGAGAAGCAAGGAGTAAGATTAAAGGTTAGACCGGGAAAGGGAAATTACCAGAAATAGGCTCAGTGAGGCATGAATGTTGTGTGCAATTATTTGAAAATTAACATTGAAAAGAGAGATCCAGACATAATTCAAAGGGAAAAGGAATGATGTGAAGGAGAAAGAGATATTAGGTTGCACCCTCTGCCCCAAGAGAAAAAAATAAATAAAACTGAGACCCTTTCCTGCCGTTGCAAAAAAGAGTGCTTGCCGAGTGTACAAACGCAAACTAAATTTGATACTTGATTTATAGGAAGGAAGCCAGTCTGGATTGATTAGTTTACATTTTTATAAAGAAAAGAAGGCACATAGTAGCAGTTTTTTTTTTAATATAAATTATACCATTTTTATCATAAAAGAGAATGAATATTTCAGGGTAATTTGCCAATTTATCCACTGCCAACTTGTCTACTCACCACATTATCAACTGGTTCTATGCTAATGAATTAGTAATCGATTATGAAAAGACAACTATTATGTATATTAGTAAAGAACATATAAAACGTGATATTTCGGATGTTAAAATATTTATGAATCAAATCCTCTTGAATTGTTAAAAAAAACAACCAAGTTTCTCGGAATTACTTTAGATGATACACTGTCCTACAACAGCCACCGTTCTATTTCAGCTAACAAGATCTAAAAAATACTGGTATTTTTTTTTTAACTTCGCAATTTTTCACCACAGAAGGAATTATTTCTAATATATACACAACAAAAAAGTAAGTCCCCCCTAAATCAAATTGCTGTAACTTTTGAACCAAATTATTTTGAGATATGATATTTCATGGGTGGTTTTGTACACTCATTAAGCAACTCCTGGGGAAAAATGAGATTGATCGGTTGAGTCATGCATGAGTAATTAAAGATTGAATTAAAAATGACCATTTTTGAAAGTCACAAGAGTCGTTTTTCAGATTGTGTTAATAAAAAAAATTGGGCAAAAATTGTTTTTAGGTGAATTTTATGGTGTTATGCTGTTTTAGCATCCATCATTTAACCACTTCAGACCAAATTTTGATATCGTATGTTCATGGTTGAGTGAGCACGATGTATTGCAGGGGCCGCGGAAGCAGGGGGCTGTGGGGCTTCAGCCCCCACTTTTTTCCATAAGCAAGTACAAAAATGTAATACGATTGTGATTTTTGGCATGGTCAGCCCCCCCCCCCCCCCACTTTGAAAACTGCTCTGTGGCCCCTGTATTGTGACGCATCATCATAGGGTTTTTTTGGTAGTATCTTCTACAACTTGTTAGATCATGTTAAAATTTGAAAATGTTGATGGCTCCCCCGATTATAGGCCCCTCCCCCATTTAAAATTCTGGATCCACCACTGATCTATCCATACATTCAACTGATCCTGAGAAATTGTTAGGAAAAGAATACATTTATGCAGTATAGAGTATTCATTCCTAAGTTTTCGAATGTGCTCGCTCAACCATGAAAATGGTTAAAGTTCGGAAAGTGTTTGGTGATAGAAATGATGGATGATAAAAACAATGGCAATTAAAGACACATTTGAAACCAAATTTGCCCTCAATACTCACTTTATTACCCTTTAAAATGAGTCTGTGACATTGAAAATACCAATTTTCCCACTTTGATGCGTGCTCACTCATCCATAACTAAACAAATCGATTTCATTTTTGCACAGAATTCTGTCCATAGGTTGATAAACATTACTGCCAAACGACATTGCTAAAGACAGCCTTGAAAAAAAGTTCCATCATATTGAATAAGGGGTTACGTATGCTTAAACATATGCACCCATAATGTACACAAGTCTATGAGAGAGGAAGTCAAAATTTTCACAAATATGAAATGAGGGTTTGTTTCATGGATGGTTTTTGTTATTTCTGCTAACAGTTATTTCATGAAACTTCGCACATGGCTTCAGAGTAACACTATCCAAAAAGTGCGCACACCAAAATAACCATTCGATATGGTACAGAGTGGGGCCAAGGCCTTGAACTTTCCTCTCATTTGCATAATTTTTTAATATTGTGTGCTCACTGATGCATTAAACATCGGGATTTTCATAAAAATCAAATCAAATGAACTGTACAAGGAGTTTTGTGACAGATATCCATAGTTACAAACTGCATTTTTTCCAATAACGTAAAAAAGAGCTAATCACATTCCACATGTTCATTCAAGCGTAAATGTTTAATTTGACACCTTTGAATCATTGAAGCATGTTAATTGGTCATGAACATAACAAAAAAGTTGAGAAAATATCATTTTCAGTTACCAAAATGAAGCAATACTTGCCTACGATATTTGAAAATCGCATTTTTTGTTTCCAATAAATGTTCATTGAACCGTGAAACGAGGAATATTGTTGAAGATAGTCTTCCCCAAAATGACTGTCATCATATTCTAGCATTTTTATTGATATAAATGTGTAAAAATCCAATTATAGCAAATTTGGACTTGAGTTCATTCAACCGTGAAACTTAGCTTAAAAAGTTGTATTGTCTTTTAGAAAGTACCTTTTCCAAGCCTTCTGACTATTTTTCATAATGAGAATGTGGAATTAGTTCTAATAAAATGGAATCAAAGTCATGATATTTTGCTTGTGACTTTTGAAAAGTGACATTTTTGCCTTCTGACGGTGCTCACTGAAGCATGACGTAAGATACGTCCACAACATTTACTCAGAGGGTAGCTTATAACATTACCTACACGCTCATGTAAAAATATATCAACAACTCGCATTGGTTCGGAAATTATTGATGTTTATTTAGGGGGGGACTTACTTTTTTTTTGTGTATATAACAGTCTTTCCTTACCTTATCTTCAATATTGTAGTATTACTTGGGCGAATGCTGGAATAACAAAGTTAGAACCCCTCTATAAAGTGCAAAAGATAATTTTAAGAATATGTAACAACTTTAGAGCTCCTTCAAGACGGCTTTGTTTTCAACCTCAATGCCCTTGATATTCATAATTTCAGATAGCATCTGTGATGTTTCGTACTTACTATTCATAACATAATTCCTTTTGATATATCCCGTATGTTTTTAATAAATAATTCCGTTCATTGTCACAATACTCGCTCAAGTAATAAATTTCATTATCCCAAGGTAAAAACACAAATTCTCCTAAATTCATTAAGGCATTATGGCCCACGTATTTGGAATAATCTCCCCGATGGAATCAAGTACTCAACAACAATTACATCATTTAAATCGAAGTTAAAAAGAATGTATAAAAGTGAATATGCAAAATAATTTGTTTCGTTTCTCCTTGCAGAGATCTCATACACTTACCGCCCCACCCTCCCTGTGTGTTTGCTGGTGTTTGTTGTTGCTGTGTGTGCATTTTTTTCATTCAATGTTATTGTCATTCAATGTACTGGGAACTACTACTCACAAGTTTTTATAAACTTTTTTGTAGTTTCCAAATTTCTCTGATATTATTTGTCATTCCTGTACATATTGTATATACATCATTCGTATGCTGAGAAAATAAATGAAATTGAACTGAACTGAACATGGTCTACATTCATTTAGTCTAATGCCATTCCGTCCATCAACATTTCATCTAACCCCTTGCGTACCTAGGATTTTCCAGGGGGGGGGGAGGCAAAATCGTCCGCCAAAAAAATTGACAAGCAAAAAAAAAAGAAAAGGTCTTCAACTCCGGGGGCCAGGGGGTCACTAGTTGTGACTCGTCATGGGGGGGATGGATACGTCCCTTGCATGGGTTGTGTCTCGTCAGGGGTCAGTCTGCCCCCCCCCCACCCATAGGTACGCTAGTGCGTCTAACAACCACTTGGTCTAATACCCATTTTCTATTCATTCATTTTGCACAATAATAGCTCTATGATAACACTTTAGTTATTGGACCAACTGACGGAGTGGCATTAAACTAAAGTAGACCATGTGGTGAGTGGACAAACTGATGGTAGACCAAATGATAGTAGACGAGACGGTGGCAATTAGACAAATTGGCAGACGAATCGGAAATAAACCCCCAGCCCATCAAAGAAATTCAGTCAGGGAAAAAATCAGAATTTTGATCAGCCCAAAAGTCAAAAGCATGGTAGTCAGTCAGACTCTGTTATATTTAGTTGCTTATCAAAACAAAATCCATTGGATGACTGTTATGGTGGTACTTGTTAGTTTTTCATTATTGCTTTTATACTGCAAAATACCTGCAATTCAGGCTCTGCAACAACTTAGAAAACATGTCATAATTTTTTTTTTTTTTTGGTTGCGCTATACCCCGGCGATGCCGGCAGGTCGACTCTGGACCGTTAGGTATGGCCGTACCCTCCCTTTTTCGGTTAATGGATCGTCCTGTCGGCAGCGCTGGGGTACAATTTTCTTGTAAATTAAGATTATGTTGTATGTACTTATACAATGTTCTTTTTTATTGAAGTGCAACGATATGTTTTGTATATTTTGATTATTTTTTATGACGAATAAAAACTGCAAAGATAAAAAAAAAACTTAGAAAACATGCCATCTGGGAGTGATAACTATCAAGGAATTTTTTAAACGTCATCAGGGAATTTTGTTTTCTTGACCTATAGACAATATAAGCTGTAATGAAAATAGTAAATTGCAATTTTAAAAATACTTTATTGGGAAGTGATAAAGGAGAAAGGTTTAGCATTTTTGGTTTTAATCACTTGAAAGTTCCATAATGGCAAAAAAAAAATAACTGATCCTCATTTTATTTTTCTGATATGCAATAGGTCTTTTGCCAGAAGACCAAGTGACCAATCAGCATTCTAGGGCTAATCTTATTCTTTACTCGGTCTAACCACAATAAATTCATTTTTGGGTCTATGCTAGTAGCCTGTTTGCTTTAGCAAGGGGAAATGAAATAGGCAGTCAAACTCCTTTATTAGCTAGGAATTTATCCACTCCAACAAAACGTTTATCTGATTAATTAACAGAGAAAAATAGGGCTATATACATGTAGTAGAACAATTTATTCAAAATTGGATGTTTGAGTTAAAAAAAATCACTAATATTTCACAAAGAATAATATGCAGTGATATGACGTAATAAGAAAGAGGTTTTAGGTCTTTGAAAAGGGTCTTTGGACTTGGACCCTCCCCAAAATGCCACGCCCACCATCGGATCACGTACGGTATCCGGCCCGATCAAATAACCGGTACCGGTATTGATAGCAGCTCAGCTGCCAGTAAATTTCCAGATACGGACGTCAACATTCTTTCACATTTCGTCTTAAAATTAACACACTTGGACTTTCTTGTATTTTCAGCAGCTTAAATCAGTGAACAGTCATTTGTGGTCGGGCTGAATCCATTATTTTAATAAAATGGCAGAAGAAGTACCGACTGCAAGCGTTCGTAAGAGAAATTCGTCTGCAGTTGCAACGGAAAATCCCGTTTCGTCAGTTTCGTCGTCATCTCAATCTCGACAACAAGAAGAGCAGATTCCAGGAGAAAATCATGAGTTTCTACAACGTCACCGGTGTAGCTCGATGGCAGAGTACTATGAAAGACTCAGGAGGTGGCTTTTCATGTACAGATCACATATGTATATGCAACAACATATGATGTTAATGATGCCATACATGACATTTGCTTCATTTCTCCAACAACAGCAGCAGCAACATTCAGCGGGAACGGGAACGACAGCCAGCCAGACCTCTGGCGAAGTGACGCGCGAGCAACCCCTTAACAATGCTAGACAGCAACAGCAGTTTGGAGGTCAAATTCATGGACAAAATCAACAGATACAAAATGACATACGGTTAGCCCATGGTGTCCAAAATCAACAGAATGTAACCCAGGCTGGAAACAATATTCCTCAGATTGCAGGTAGCTAGAATTCTAAGTTCTTTGACTAGTGTAGGGGCCGGTTCATTCACTTTCATAATACTAATAGACAAGGCTATAAGCCAAGGCAAAATCTGTAATTTAAGAATAAGAATGAGTGGTGGTCCTTTCCTACGCGCTAAATATTTATGTTGAATGTCATTTACCACAAGAAAGGATCACCAGCTGTTCTTAAAGTAACCCTTAAAGTGATCATTTCACTTTGTTCTGATTTAAAAAAACTCATTTTCATTTTGGTTCTTGAAAATGGGCTTACCATTATGCTTATAAGTTATATTGTAAAAATACCATCCCAAAAGGTTTCAAAGTATCATATCTACAGGATCAATGTTAAAACCTTGGAGATGTAAACCAAAGTTTGAAAGTAATTGGGAGTTGGTTTCAACAAGGAGATATCACCTCTAACTCTCCTTGGTTTCAATGACTGTGTATAGAGCGAATCTGTGCAGCACAACTACATACAGTGTGTACAAGTAGGTATACACTGAATGTCCAGTGCAGCTAATAATAGCGTGTGTATAGGAGATACACACAGTCAACATATAGCCAACAGACTTTTTGAATTGGAGAAAACTGGTCATAAGCTGGAACCCGTCTACTAGACTGTTCTCAAAATCAAGAGCAAATAAATTGCTACGTGTATCTAAATTAGAATTTTCATCCTATATTGTGGTCTGTTTCACGGTTTTTGAGGACAAATACAGGTACTCATACACATGTTTCGTCTCAGTTTGAGAATTTTTTAAATCAGCTGCTCACAAAGTTAAACGATCCCTTTAACTTATGAACAGCTTTATGAAATGGCCCCCAGATCCGCTGGGCTCCAGGCCCACTTTTTTTTTATGCATCTCAATGTTCATTCTCAGACATCAAGATCTTGATCTATTGAACATAATTTGAAATATTTTCTAGACAGACTCTGAGGTAGATCTTAGTTTAAATGAAGATGTAGAGTTAGATCTACATCTTCATAAATCTGACCTCTGGCCCTGCATCTAATTCTTGAATTTTATTTTGAAGAAAGGAGTAGTCTGCTACTATTATCAGATTGCGTCCCCAGAGAAACATCCAGTGCCCGAATCCAGTTTTGTCTTTATTATGAAATATATTGTTGCTGCTCGGATTATTGTGAAGCGTATCTCTTTCTACGCATCCTCAAATGCCTGGATGTGAGACCAAGAAAAATACAAAGGTATATTTTGTGTTGTCTCTGCAAGTCAATACGCGCATAGAGACTGAGCAAAATATAAACAATATACCTATCCCATCCCGATATTCAGAAAATCTAGGGCAATACGGTTTTGTAAGTTACAAGATCAGATGTCTGATGCAGGTAATAATCAACATTAGTGAACCTGTACCAAAGCATTGTAGGCAAACTACTATTAAAGTTGTAAACCTAATCTTTGATTTCTTTGCAGTCTTAGACTTTTCAGTGCCATCAATATATCGACGTGTCATTGCAGAGGTGATTGACTTCTTCCTCCTTTTCTCTGCAAAGTTAGGTTTGATGTTGATCATCATCGACTACCTTGGAATCAGGTTAGAATCAGTTCATTTTAATTCTAAAAATGTTTTAAAACGGACGTAACATCCAAAGTCTAAACAAACATGTGCAATTCAAAAGGATATATAAATGAAATGATACATAAATTACATACGGTACATGAAGTCGCATAAGTGGAAAATAATAAGTCCTACTTTTGATAATATAGTCTTGAAATATATTGTTGAAAAGTATGAACACGAAAAAATATACATTGTATCAAAGCATAAAATTTCACAAATTAATATTCTTCTTCAAGTTTCAAGGCAATGAAGTAGACTTTGATTAAAGACACATCTAAACTTCCCTGCTTTGAATAAACAGGATTTGTCTACATCTTAAAGTTATTGGTTATTTTTTTCCTCTGTCCAAGTTAGATGGTTGCCTGTTGTGGATATGGCAAATTATCACAAAAGGAATAGTATGTCTTTTATGTGATTTGTATGAAAACCTAAGTACTCTGGAGTCTGGACATGTGACAGAATTAAATGTGCTAATTCATTATTATAAGATATTGCTACATAATTAAAAGAGTCTAATTTTTATGTTTGGGGTTTTCTTTTGCCTGAATGATGATTGACAATTAAGGCAGAGTCAATCAAGTTGTCCAACAGTGCCTGTCCAATGCTGGGGTCACTGGCACAATTTCCTGCAGACTTATAGACCAATGAAATAAAAGAGTACATAAAAAATTCACAATACTTTTCAGAACTAAATTTCCTCAAAGTTTAATACAAGAGTATTGAGTGGGACCATGGATATTTCCATACAGGACCTTGAACCTCTTTTCTTGCTTGAATTTAATATTGGCCCATAACGTGATATTGTTGCATTCGCGGTGCAATATGTGTTTGAAAATTAAAGCTACTACCGATACCATACTTTGCTTCTGGTTCCAAGATGTCACTTTAACCCAAGTTGTCCATCGGAGTATGATAATTTGCAAACACGTAGAATGAGTATGGCCCAGCAATGCAATGATATCACACATTATGGGCCAATAATTATACAACTTCAGGCAAGAAAATTTGAATTCCAGCTCAGAAATATAGTTCTAATTGGTTGAAATTGAATATCCTGTGAAAGTTTTCATATGTAGGGCCTAGATAAAGAAATACAGTTCTAAAATTTGCAAATATTCAGTCATTGGTGACACTTTGTTTTTCGCTGATCCACCAATCTCTACCAAAAATTTCTGGCGAGCTATGGTGAAAAGAAAATATGACTCCTGCCTAAAAATAAAGATAAATGATAATAATAGAAATTGATAATAACAAGTGGTAATAATGATGAGAATGATAATAATGATAATAACTGATTGTAATGATAATTTTAGTAACAGTGATGACTGATGATAATTATGACAGTTATGATAAAAATATCAATAACAAAAATATAATAATGATAATCAATGTGGTATACTTTAATTGTTTTATGGAAAAAATTGTGCCCAGTTATAGACAGGAATCTAAAAAATGAAAATGCAATCACTTAAATCTTACACTTTAAAATTCAATCATTTATGAAAGCTGTTTATTTTCTTACTCCCAGCAGTGATACCACAGGTTTCATGATGCGATTCTTGGTTGAAGAAATTGAAGAGGACACATCGTTGGAAGAACTTCAGCAGATGCTTCTCTTTGCCTTCATCTATAGAATCATTGTCTGCATTTATGAGGTGAAGTAGACGTATACTGTAAATTCCGTAGGTGACAAAAAATATTTTGGCTCAATTTCTTCTAAAAGATAACTATTTTGTTTAAAGAAAGGTAGTAACTTAGTCGAGATGGGTGTGTCATAAAGCTATTTGTAAGTTAAGATCGACCTTAAGAATGACGGGGGATCCTTTCGTGCAATGAATGGTATATTCATTGGCCATGGTTTAGCGCGTAAGAAAAGGTCACCAGTCTCTCTTAACTTACAAAGAGCTTTATGACACGGCTCTCTGTATCCCAACAAAATAAATCACTGATGATTATGGTTGCTTTATAGTCAATCACGATATCAAATTTCCTTGGAAGAAAGGTGATGGATTACATTTTAGAATCAAGATGTTATATACCTGAAAATATACTCTTCTTGCAATAATGAACTAACTTAAAATGAAAGTTCCATCATAAATTTTTTTTCTCTCATTCATTTTTCCAACAGACCTTCTTTTTATGCAGCAGTGTCAATCGGATTCTTGGTGGTGCTACTCCAGGCAAGTTCATCATGCGATTGAGGGTAATCTCGCTGGAGCAGGTCCAGTCAGCAGGTCCAGGACGGGTCCAGGTCACGTTACCTGACAGTGTTGGTTTTACGCAGTGAGTAATGACCATTGCTCAAGCCTTTGGGCGCAGGGATAAGGGGTCACCTTCAGGAACAGGTCCAAGGAATTATGCAAATTTTTATATCCATCCGACCTGAAAGTTGACAAATGTATTATGTTTCTAAGTTGTCCGTATGTCGTTTGGGGGTGGGGTACTCATGAAATAACGCTTATGGGGATGTGCCGCTGGAATGGGTCGCTTTTTTGGAAGAAGTTCGTAAACATGGGGTATGGTTTTATGCTGGAAAATCCCTAAACATGGCCCCAATATTTAGATACTGGCCTTGAACATGGGTCCATAACTCCTTCAATTTTGGTGATAACCTTCCTTTTTTTGGGGGGGTGGCATGTTAATAAATCTTTAATAATGGGTACCTTTTCAGCCAAAATGGCTCATAAATATGGGTATGGGTTTTGAACCTTCAGCTGCACAACCCCCGTACATGCTCAGGTCATATCTTCCTCTCCATAGGGTGTTTTTTTTTGGGGGGGAATACTTATTCAGGAGTGATTGTTTTGCAATTTCTTTACTTCATGATATTGAACACTTATTTTGTCAAATAATATTGTAAGCCATAAGCAAAGCCTTTTGTTTCACCTCCAATTCCCATTTCCTCATTTCTTTCTCAGTAATTATAGAGGCTTAAATATAATTCTGTGACCAATACATGTATGAGGTAAAGAGATGTGATGATTTTGGATCTTCAGTGTGTGATCCTGTGTTCTAAAATGCAACTTAGTTGTTAACTTTTCTTATGCATTCTTTTCAATGCCATAGAGCTTTGCTGAGGTCGTTAGTGAAGAACTTCTCCATGGCGTTCTTCTTTCCGGCATGCATCACCGTATTTTTCAATCCCCACTTCAGGGCTGCATATGAAGTGCTGACGAGGACCATGGTTGTCGGCACTGAAAATTGGCCTTTGACCTTCCAACAGAGGGGTCAGAATCAAAGGGTCATCAGATGACATGGTATTAATTGATATTTGTCTTTTTTTCCCAAAATCATTTGCTCTCTTGCTCTCTCCCTACTCAATTTCGTCTCTCTCCCCTTTCCTCTTTTCTTTCCCTCTTTCCTATCCCTTATTCACCTCCCTCTTTTCCTTCTCCCTCTCTTTCTCCCCTTCCTCTTTCCAATCTGTCTCCCTCATTCTCCCACCCTTTATCTCATTGTGTCAGTGTAAGAATGCCTAACACCACACTTTCACGCCCTTAGCAGTACACATAATTGCAATGTGTAAGTGCGTTTCTGCACTGATGAGGTGCGCAGAATTTTTTTACTAAGAGCCTTCTTGCACTGACACAACAATCTAATGTGTTCCCCCACATTTTCTGTCATTGACTTCTCTTTTGTTTCTTCTGACACTTCTTTGTATAACTTACTATAAAAGCTTTTAATGATTATGATAAATCTGATGTTATCTAAATGATAAGATATATTGAGAATACTATGATTACATTCTATTTATGAACAACTTATGGATTGGAGTAAGTTTGCTACTGACTGATTTCATTATTTGTATATAAAGAGTAATTTAGATATGCAATTGGAAACTATAAGCAAGATAATTGTGTGTAAGCTTCTAATCCTGCGAAGACAATACATGCATTTTGTTTATACATTAAATATGCCATTTATGTACATGTTGCAGTGTTGCAATAGCTTTGGCCATTTAGAATTTGCAAATTAATCAAACACTGAATGGTGGAGATGGTACATATTGCCTACCTAGAATTTGAATATATCATTTGTTTCCCAGACAGAGCTTTATTTTTCCCCAAGGGATAATATTTTGCCCAAAGCGCACTGCAATGAGGGAAAATGTACTCCCAAGGGGAGAATAGCTTAGGACAATTGAAATGTTATTCATTAAACATAGAGACCAGGCAATATCTGTTGTATTTTATAGTCCATGTATATCCATCATCAGTCTGCATTGGCTTCACGATATGCTTGCAACATTTGCTTCAGCTCTGATTCGTCTACATCATGATAGAAAAACGCAGCCAGCACACTGCAAAAACACTGGTGTTGAAACACCTGCCTGGAATCTATATATGTCCACACCAGAGAAGTGTTAAACAACACCAGGTGTGTTTTGGTCATAAAGCTGTTCGTAAGTTAAGAGCGACTTTAAGAACGACTGGTGATCCCTTAATGCGGTAAGTGGTATATTGTATTGGTGATGGTTTAGCGCGTAAGAAAGGTTCACCAGTCGTTCTTAAAGTCGCTCTTATCTTACGAACAGCTTTATGAAACGGCCCCCAGGTTTGTTTTGGTCTAAAACCAGATAGGTGTTTATACAACACCAATTAGTTCTAAAACAGCATCGGTTTGATTCCAAACTGGTGTTGTTTAAATACTTCTCTGGTATGGACATATACAGATTCCCAGCTGGTGCTAAATCAACACCAGAGTTTTTGTAGTGCACATGCTTCATGTAATTTATGCATTCACACTAGTACATACATCAAGAATGAAATATGCAGCTTATAGGCAGTTAGTGACGTCACCTCAGCAAATATACCGTCGTCAGTCTTAAATACAACTCAAAACAGATATTTTCACTGAGGCGATGTCAAAGTCAAAATGTACACTGCAAAAACTCTGGTGTTGATTTAACACCAGCCCAGAATCTATATATGTCCATACCAGAGAAGTATTGAAACAACACCAGTTTGGAATCAAACCGATGCTGTTTTAATACTAATCGGGTGTTAGACCAAAATGAAACTGGTGTTGTTTAACACTTCTCTGGTGTGGACATATACAGATTCCCAGCTGGTGCTAAATCAACACCAGAGTTTTTGCAGTGTATAACCAAAGCGATTCTTGCATCTGTAGTCATGATGACATATCACTGATTCAAATCTACAGAACCTATGTAAGATTATATCATATTGCAGTGCATGGGCCAGGGGCATGTCATTTCACTTACGTCACAATGGTAAAGTTCAGAGGCCCAGCCTGCTCAACATGACAAAAACAGATTCCCATTCTTAAACTATAAAATATCAGAATTTTAACAATTTTTGCTCTAGATGTCTGATTTGGTTAATAATAGCAATATTGACTGGCCTCGGGGCGATACGACATTTATTGCCCAAACTTAATCTATATCGCCCAAGTTGTAGACGAGAGTGATTTCAATTCAGTGAGGGCGATGTCCTTTTGCCCCCAGGCCAGTCAATATTGCTATTATTAACCAAATCAGACATCTAGAGCAAAAATCGTTAAAATTCATATATTTTAGAGATTAAGAATGGAATCTATTTTTGTCATCTTGAGCAGGCTAGGCCTCTGAACTTTACCATTGTGACGTAAGTGAAATGACACGCCCCTGGCCTGGGGACGCAGTATCCCGCGTTATTTCAACTTGATTAACATTGTGTCGTATAGCGCTACTTAGTTCAAGGACGCATACAAAAAACATGTAGAGTACGTGGATGTAAGCTCTCTGCCTTATTATAAACCCGCTACATTTCCACGCATTTTCTCAGACTTTCCTGAGCGGGCAATAAATTTGTCCGTGGTTAAACAAGTGGAAACTTATTGACCGACCACTTGATCACAGTCTTAAGCAGGCAACAATGTATTAAATTTACCCTGCTCAGATGTCTGATGCGGTTAATAATAATCTTTATTACATTGTGTTATTTTTTTCCGAAGAATAATCACTTAAGAGGGTCAAGGTGCTATGTAAAACAAGGGAAATGATTACAATCACAAACAACATAAATACAATGTATAAGGAAAACATAAAGGATTATTATAATATTCCAATATTTCTGCGAGAAAGGATATTTACTCTTGATGGAAAGGTCTTTGGACTTTCCTTTTCTAATACTGCTAAGAATTTTTAACAGCAAGCCCGATGCATGACAGAAAATGTCTCATGTATTAAATGAATCCTATGTGCATAGTACAAAAGTATGTTTATTGGTGAAAGTTGGTGAATTGACATTGATCCAATTTTCGTTGTAAAGCCACTTTAATTTGGTATACCGGTAATTGGAAACAATTGAGTAATCTGTTATATAAAAAAATTGTGCTATATTTGTAATGCATCCTGATTATTAAATCAAGTTTTACATACAAACCTACATGTATTATTGAAATGGGGTTGCAGTATGCTGCATTTTCAGTGTCTGATTTTACATCATTATTTTAGTTGTTACGTATCTCATATTGTTATTCCTGCGTTCAGTGTATTTAGAGGATATCCGGCAATCAAGTGTATGTGTGTAAACTTTGCATATTAGTTGGTAGAGAAAGGGGACGTATGATCTAGTGATCAGTGTTCGAAGCAAAGTGCACTAGAGCCCTGCAGAAGGGCATTATTAAATACACATTTCATTGTCCCTCTGATAAGATGTAAATCACTTAGTCCTCTGGTTGCTTGCTCTTGTGAACCGTAATGCTTTATCAATTGAGACTTATATACCATTTAAATGATATATGGTATATGTTACATTGTGTTCAATGGAGTCACAAGTTCTTTGCTACAATGAATTATATTTCTATGATACATTTTTCAGACCTTTTTTATTGCCTAGATGCTTTTTTGAACGATCGGCTACTTATTTATGTGACATTTGTGTTTATTTTAGCAGATCTATACATGTGGTTTTGTTAACTCTTTAAAAACAGTTTTCTGCTTACCTTTTATTTTTACTCCTTCCCCCCCCTCCCTCTCTGTTACCCTCACATTCTCTCCTTCAACCCTATCTTCACAAAAGTATTGTTCTCATTTCCAATTATTTAAATGTCTCCCCACATTCATTGTATGACATTCCTGCATTTAACGCATCATTAAAAAGAAAATGTCATTTAATGAGCCACTTAAGTCTTGATTGATTCTTCACGTTCCAGTGTATTGCATATCGAGTCTGGGGGCAAATGGAATTAATAGCTAATACCTCGGTCACATTTGCTCTACGGCGCGCCGCATACGGCGAGTCTAAAACAGCCATTTTAACATTTTTTGTACCAGCTACATATAGGTGGTTTGAATAAAAATAAAACGGCTGTGTTCAACTCGCCACACGGCCGCCGTAGAGCAAATGTGACCGAGGTATTCTCTAGCTGTAAAAACAGTGCTCAATGCAAGCATCTGATGTTGGGGAAATCACTGATACCTCACCCGTTCTGGCCTGCCAACTTATCCGAAAGGATTTTTTTTCATTAGATTATTAAGAAGTCATTTCCTTTATTTAAAAGTTTTTTAGCCCTCAAAAGTGGCACGTTGGGCACCCCCACCCCCCTCCCCGATAGACCATTGAAAGGAAGTTACCATAGAAGGATAGCTGGATCTTGTGGGAGAATGAGAAAATCTTCTTGTTCTTTATGTCAGATACTGGACCCTGTGGCATAAAGGTTCATCATTTTGGTAACTTCACCATCAAGTGTTTACTGTCGTGAAATCCTTGATTCTTATTGGTTGTTGAGCATTGTTACTGTGTTATGTGCAGTATCAGTGGATGGCTAAGTTTCCATTATAGTAGTAACTTTTATGGAACAAGGCCCTGATGTGTATGGATGTCGAAGAAAATAGATATCCTGATAAAACTAAAATATCTGTAAGAAGTGTTATAAGAGCGAGGGAGAGACCAGAGATAAAGAGAGAGAGAGAATTAAGAAGTTAAAGTTTCATGCCATGAAACTAAAATAAACTTTTGAAGGACAAAATTCTATAATTCTTAAAAGAAAAGTTGGTGAAAAGATTTTTCTGCATCTGATAAACTGAAATAGTCGTACTATACAGGTCAATTAGATCATTCTTCTGAAATGACAAATTCACTCAAACATAGTCAAGTACAACAAATCGAATGCATGGTATATATTTAAAACAGGTGAACGATAACACATTTAATTCCATGACAACCTTGACATCGATATAAGAAGTATTACTTTACAGTGTATCATCCATATTTACCCAACAGAAACTGTCAAAATGTGAAACCAAAAATAATCCGTTTCCTTTAAAAGAGTATAGTACCCACCCAGCATAGATCATGTACACCTAAAATTCATCTCCCTCAGATTCAAGGCACTGAGGCATATGAATTCCACAAACATTGTATATTCAGTATCCTGCTTAACTTACACTGAAAGGCACAAAATGGTTGAAAGCCGCTATTTCTATCCCACATCAGCCTCCGTGTATCAATGCAAGACCCAGTTAATATAATTCTGGGTAAAGTGTTGTATAAAATAGGAAGAGAGGCTACGATCGTGCTCACATTTATTATTGCATAATTTGAACAACTTCAATTTTATCAACATATTTAATTTGAAAAATAGCACACGAATGGAAGGGAATATTAAAAAAGCACACATTTGAAATAACAATTGTGATCATTTTTCAAAAGCCCACATCTGTATCAAATCATAATTTGAAATAAGGTATATTGTATTTTGAATATTACATTTGGTATCAGTAAATAAGAAATATATGCTACCACTGAAGCTAGAAATGAAATATTCATGGCCATACGCATACATTTTACCGGGGGGGGGGGGGGGCTGCGTATGGCCATATCAATATTCAATCTTAGAAATACAGAAAAAAATGAAGCCCATTGCACACATGTATTAAGGAAAGTCTTGCTCCTGCGATTTGCATATTGAGGTTTTCTTATGCAAATTAACCTTGCATCACTCTTCATGCCACACAGAGAAAGTTAACATGTTATTTGTATTGCCGCTCTCGTTGTCTTCTGTGAACCTTTACCTTTTTTTCATAGGAAAGTGACATATTTTCAAGTATATTAAAAACTTGTGACCAACAAGAGGCGGTTAAAAGTATAATGGGGTGAGGGTTTTATGATCCGAGCAATCTCGGCTGAAACAGACACTGCAAAAGGAATCCAATTCTCCAATGAAGATATACACTATGTACAACAGTTATTTTTTATCTTGGCGTTAGAAATATGTGGATGTGAGAGAGGGAGAGAGAAGAGAGATTGAGGTTTGGGGGTTAGATGGAGAGGGGGGGGGGGGGGGGTTGGCATATAAGATCATTTTGTTAACCCCGGTTAATTCGATGATTGTGTAAATTCAACAATACATTATAAATAACAAATAATGATGGAATCTGCTAACTAATGGGAGCCATGATAGACGACCCATTCAGCTTTTGATAACCGAATATACTAATGATGGACTTCGATGAGTCGGGTGTCAGTAAAAGATGAAAACGGGTCACAAAATATTTGTTTGTTTTCGTCACGCGCTTATCTGGTTAGGGCTGGGGTGTCTCCATCTAAAAATATATATATCATAAAAATAATTGTACTGTATATTTACATGCTATTCTTAATTGAATTTCATTGAATTTCTCGCTGATTCGACATACAAAAAAACTTTGGACAAATTGAGCAATAATTCAAAATTGTTTCTTTTCCCCGCTTACCTACTCACGTTTTGTAGGATTAGCTCACCATATCTGCAAAACAGGCCTTCAAAATTTTCCCAATTCAATGCTTTTAGTAATAAGTTTCTTATAAAAATAAAACAAGCTGCTTTGTGTAACTGGTATTTTTTCTGAAGTCAATAAAAGAATTATGTTTTATCTAGTGTGATAATTTTCACTAGTCATTTGTAAATGCATATAGGCCTATATATTATTCAGAGAGTTTTCCGGTATATAAATGAAAGAATCCTATGCATCTAAATCCATTTTCTTCTGATAAAGATTATAATTGTTGCTTGCTATTTTCAAACACAATCTTCAAAGAGTTATGATGATTGTCGGACGTTAATTGAGAGCAACGCTGTACATATTCTCACTTAATTTTACCAAACATAATTTACATTCACTGTATAATATTTTACAATACAGATTTTTTTTCTCCTTTAAATTCAACAGATACAATTTACCTTCAGTGAATAAATAACATTTTGCAGTACAAGTTGTTTCTCTTTTCAATTCGACAGATACAATTCACATTGAGTGAATAACATTTTACAAGTATACTGTTTTACAGAACGAGTAAATTACGAGTTGCTTTTCAATTGGACAGACACAATTCACCTTCAGTATATAGATCGCAATTGACATGAACATCTTATCAATATCACATCAATACTTAAAATTAAAACTCGGAAGACCTCTTAATATCTGGATATAGCGGAGGGAACCAAGTTGGCAGGAAGACCTCAACGAACCACTTTTAAAAATCAAAAACTTGGATTTTGTCCTCGAAAAAAAATGAGAGAATCCCACAATGTTAGGCATCAGACGGGTACCGCGTATTCAAGAAAATGGATTTTAAAAGTTGATTTTGAAATTTATTGAGTTAATGAAAATGGATCGTGTTAGATGAATGGATAATGGTACTTGAAATTCGGCCGTTTGGTGCCAATTATGATTATGTAGAATTTATTTTTCCACCATGATTGAAGGAGAACTTGTTGTTAACTGGCTGGAGGCGCGCGTTCATATCAGTCTGCAGTCATTTATGAAGGAGTTATTTTGATTGCATTGTCACCTGCTTCCGGGCCTGTAGATACAGGCATGGGGCTCATGAATTGCATTTGTGATAGAGACTGTCTTTGTGCTAATAATAATTCTTGTATAATTATCATCCATCAGAGAGTGTCAATGCTGTCCTGTTCCGTGACAACGCCAACCACTGTGGCAATTCTGCAGTTGATGCTGGGAAATGCCCTGTCGGGTGTTTTATCCGACAAAGTCAGCTGTAACCAACAGTTATCATGGCAACAGTCAGACACCAGTGCTTCTCAGCCAATCAAAATCAAGGAAAGTTGTCTGATCAGACAACTTCTCACACGGCACTTTTTAATGAGACGCTGTCCCGGGGGCGTTTCATGAAAACACCTGTCGGATGTTTTATCCAACAGATGCTGTTTTATCCGGCAGTTACCATAGTAACGGAGCTTTTCGGCCAATCAAATTTTAATGGAAGTTGTCTGATCCGACAACTTATCATACGACACATATTGATGGAACGCTCCCCATGCCAGAACTAAAATGTCTGATGATCTCAAGCATGAAGATCTCATGCATGATGGTGGTGGTGACGACTGACGCGGTACCCATTTGATGCCAAACAAAGTCTTTTACATTTGCATATTTTTAAAACTTATTTAGATACTATTGGTTTTACAAGCTCTTCGTTCTGTTGGGTATTCTGCCAAAGAAGCTCCTTCACGTCTACGTCACTGAGAGGTTTGACGGCAGGTATGACGTGGAGGCTGAAGGTGGTGCAACATTCTCCCCGCTTGTTGCGGGCCTTGAAGACGTAGAGCCCGGCGTCGTCTTCTTTGGTGACGAGGATCTGGCAGTAGCAGTCGCATTTGTCGTTCCAAACCTTGAACCGACCGCCGCTCTTCAAGTCTTCGTCATCCAGGATCCAGTGTACTAAAAACAAGAAGAAAGCAGAAGAATTGGTGAGGGATGTATAGAGATTCGGATCAAAGATGTATCTTTGGCACTTTTTTCTCTTTTTGATCCCAACCCTTTCTAGACACAAGAAGATAGCATTCAGAACTTGTTACAATGTCAATTTTTAATGCTGTCCCTCGTCTCTAAACTCTTTGCGTAACCCCATTCGAAAAGATCAAGGTCCTACTAAACACAGGTAAGACGCCCGAAAATTTGCAGTGACATGAATGTTGCCACTGAAAACTTGTCATTACATTGGCTGAAAAAGACCGTTACTTTGGTTACTGTTAGCCAATGAAAACATGATTTTCATTGATGACACCTTATGAAACGGTGCCAGTAGGTCTGTTACATCTGTCTGCCTGTCGGACTATGATTCGTTTTTAGCAGGTTATTACACGCGACGGATTCAAGAACAAAGTAAATCTATTGAAAATCCCAGCCATGGCGTAATTGTGCTGCACTCGATCCAGGTGAGATGAATGGCTACCCGGCAGGATTAATTCCTTGAACGCACTGAGCGCTAAAAGGCAGCTCGAGATAAAGCCGGGGTAATAATAATAATTACAATGCGCCTCTGAATAGATTATTTCTAGATAGATGGCGCTATATAAATGCCTACTATTAAAATTAGTAGTAGTAGTAGTAGTAGTAAAATACCCGTCAAATGACAATGAACAGCTGGCAGGTCTTTGTCGAAAATCGGTGAACCGGAACAGAAGTTTCGTCCAAAGTTTCGGAGCACACACAAAATTGCAAATATGTCAAGAATCTAGGCAGGCGCGCCGGAACACTTTCAGTTTTGGGGGGCAAAATCCCGAAGGGGCACAATATTTTTGACAGATTGAGATACCGAAGCGATCAAGCCGGAGAGGGGGTTGGACCCCCCCCCCCCCCCCCCCCGTGAGGACTTTGTGTAAAAATGGAGTATAAAAGTTGCGTTTTTAAGAGAATTCAAAAATAAATTTCTTGAGAACTAAACATAAAATTCACTACGAAGACTATACTCAGAATTTATGAGAACCTATGAAATCTACGCGCAAAACGATCGCTTCGGAATGTGGTTTTCGTGTCTGATCAATTAAATTACGTAATACGCTTATATTGACTCAAAATACCGGAAATTACATTTTTCATGCAATATCCTTTTAGAAATATTTATTTGTGTACATTTACATACACGGACGACGCGAGAGAGCACAATTATCGTAAGTTTTAAAGGAGTGTATTAAGCAGAAGAAGCGTAACAACAAATACAAAATACATTCTAATTAATGTCTTTTCAAATTCAAAATATCATACTATTCTGACGTGGCAGACGTCGATAAGCACTTAAATCCCCATTCTATGCAAATCATTTCTGACCTCAGCATTGGAGATAGACCCTGATTATCCATGCATAGGCAAAACGTTTCATATTTTGTAACTGGAGGAAAAAGAAATATGACCTGCTTAACTATTGTCTAACAATTTAAAACTTTTCTGAAAATTTAAAACATTACTCGATTTATGTGTTTCCTTTGGCATGTTTTGTATGACTGGGAAGCACTTTTGGATGACCCCTTCAAAATCTTCTTTTTTCTTTACATATTTTCAGGGGAAAATGTGACCATAACTAGGAAATGATGAATATCAAATTCCAGGAAATATTCATTTGTAAATAATCATGAATTAACAAACTACGGCAGTTCATAATGTACATTATGTAACATTGTTTAGAAGAAAACAATTACATTCCAATAGCGGATGTGGTTGACGGTACACCATGTGGAGTTTTCAAAAAAGTGGATAGAGGAAGAAGTGAAATTAATAGGAGGAAGTGGACAGTTGATAGTCAAGTAATTTTTTTGTTCAAATGAGCGTAGTCCTGATAAAGACAGTAAACCAGAAAAGGTTGAAGAGTTGAAGAGGTTTGATTAGTTGATAGATGAGTACTCCTGCTCTGCACTCCATTCGCCGACTCAAGCTAGCATCTTCTCATTTATCCAATAAGCAACTACTCAAGCCTCTAAACTATATACTCAAGCCTCTAAACTTTTCGGTTTACAGCCATTTTCAGATTCCATATGTTGCTCGAGTAACTATCGTTCACGCGCGTTGGTGATATCGGGTCCGGTCTGAGCGTTTCTGGGCGACCGCGAGTTTGTTAGCCGACACAGCCAGCATGCATTGGTGAACCACTTTCAATTTGCCATTCGGTTTTAGTCTGAAATGTATTCATTAAAAGGTTAAACGTTATCACACTGTAATAAGATGGAAAAGGGGCTTATCAAAGGTATGTTTCACAGAGGGACATGTTCGTCAAAAGACGCAAGGCTTACTATGATATGTAATTGCCCCGTCAGGGGCGAAATTTTTTCATTTTTGACAATGGAAATGACAATTCTTAGGCAGAAAAGTGCCTTCATCCTTTACTTTTGTCCTTAAATGATATCATTTTTCTACTTTTAGGGGGGCACATTGGGGGGGGGGCAAAATCTCGTTTTGCCCCCCAAAATTTTCTTTGGGGGGGAGGGGCAAGTGCCCCCCCCCCCGCTTCCGGCGCCCTTGAATCTAGGACGAAACTGCTATTTTTTATTCCAATTTTGGACAAAGAATCCTCGGTTGCTCATTGTCATGAAGGGTATTTGACGATCCATTTTTCATGTTGTTGAAAGCGAACACTCCAATGTTATGCAAACTACTCTCGAAAGTACTGAAAACATCAAATGCGATTAGTTGAGAATATGAGAGGCGAGCATAAAGGAGAATTGAAATTGTTGTTGCTGAATATAACGTCGGACTTATGCCAAAAGGGCCTTAACCCGATTTTAAACGGGAACGTGTCTTAAGTTTTCCATGTCTTCGGGCTCCTACAGGATATTCGTAGTATCACTAACCTGTTTCGGGTTCTTCTGTAAGTCTGCAGAACAGGTTGACTCTCTTGCCTTCTTCAATCGACCTCGACTGTTGACGGACCTCGATCTTGGGCCCCTTGTAGCTTGGCTTGTTACCAACTGAAGGGAAGAATGAAAGCCAGAGACAGGCGGACGAACAACCAAAAACCGGGAAAACGAAAGTCAAGCAGAGAGGGACAAAACGAAGAGACAGAATAAGGGCAGGTAGAGCCAGATCAGGAAAAGAGACCAACGGACAAATCGGAAGAGAAACGGGAAAGGAGTCAACCAAAAGCAGAGGAAGAGAGAGAGAAACAGCCACGTCAAAGACATACGAAAAAGGAAGGATAGCATTTTCAAACGCCAATGGGCAGAAGAAAGGAAGAAGTGAACACACATGCAAAGGATAACCAACAGAGGAACATACACGGATGACAAGAAATGGGGTAGGTGACGAATGGGTGGAGAAAAAGGATGAGAAACAACATGGATGGAGTGAATGAATGAGTAAATTATGGTATGGCGATATGAACAAAAGCAACACTCATAGACAGTTGTGTAAAAATAAAATGCTCAATACGCTAATTGAACGTCTTGCCAAGTTGACATGTAAGATAACCTTTCATTTTTACACAACTTATTTTAATTTCATGTACAAAACATTAATGTTGATATTTTTATGGACACGGTGGATGTAGCTTGCAATACAATCACATCAAACTTAATTGCATATAACCATGTTTTTACAAATAAAATATATACATTGTGTTTCATTGCAAGCATTTGTATAGATTCTTTTTTCATAAAATTAACTATGATTATTTTCAAAGATTGGAAAATGTGATACATTACCAATATGAATAAAACATGGTCGTGAAATGAGCCGATGAGATTTTTTAAAATAATTTTATTTTTCATTCAAACAGTATTAGGCAGGAATGAATGATTAACGAATGGTGATATACCTTTTATATACATGTATATTATGTATGGATTGATGAATTGAATTATAGAATATAGAGATTTCTGAGAACAAAATAATGTAAATGGTATCATAATCCTTGATGACAACGTGGCTAACAGCAAACACATTACTTTTTGATGGACAAAACTGGCAATTAAAACAAAACTGTGGACACTTAATGCAGCAGACGTCGCTTAAAAGAATGTCAGAGATATTAAATGATATTGCGGACCAAGACAGCTAGAAATGATGTATTTTAAGAGGAAAGAGAATATCATCACAATATTGCATTTCATGGAGCCCATCCGTTTGTTTTTGTTTTCGTTCTGTCGCAAATATAAACTTCTTTTTTTGTCTTATTTTGATTTTTATGTTTACTTAAAATTTGAGGTAACATCACATAATTTTGTCATCCCCCAAATCAACTAATTTGCTGCATAGTTCACTTCTAACGTGTATAAACAGGGTGTTTAAAAGGCCTATAAAAGGTAACCGAATTTTAAAGGTCTGCTATATCAGGAATGCATATTTCATTCTTGTGATTCATATTCTACACCCTTCAGTATCTGATTAAATTTAATTAAACATCTTGCGTCCGTCAATGAATTTTGAAGGAAAAACTCTCATGCACTGTAAAAACTGTGGTGTTAAAATTGACACCAATTGGTGTTAATAGAGGACCACACCCTGAGGTGTTAAAATAACACCCTAGAGATTGAACATAACACCAAAGAGTGTACAACCATAGGTGTTGTAATAACACCTATAGGTGTAAAACTAACACCACCAATTTAACACCGGTGTAAAATAACTGGTGTGGTCCTCTATGTACACCGGTTAACACCACAGTTTTTGCTGTGTGAAACAAAAACCTTGCACCAAACCTTGCACCAAATTGGCTTCGTGCATGTAATGTTAAAACCCAACACTTGGAAAAAGTGGGTTTTGTACCCTTCGCCTTCGATGGACCTTAACTATGTGATCCATGACAAATCTGATTCAAGGTATAGTGTCAAATTTAAGTTACTCAATTATGTAAAATAGAAATTACAAGAATAAATTATGTAGTATTGATATAGCTGACCTTTAAACTTCGATTCCCTTTTTTTTCAAAGAAACATCCTGTATTAATCCTGCTATTCTTTCCATGCGACGCCCTAAATGAAAGTTTTAAAATGATTAAATTTGGTAGGGAACGCTGCAGGTACAAATGACTCGTCTTCTTTTGGCAGACTTAAGCTCAAAAGAAAATTTATACAACAACCAAATCTGTCACTATGGCAACAGATTGGTTAAAATTTAAAATGAATTGGTTAAGAACGCCAGAAGATGACTTTGTTTTTCTGTCTGAGCAATAAAACAAAATGGAGGATGAACACGTGGTCGGGTGAGCTTATTCCAAAGATGCAGACCAAAAATCAGTGAATTCCATTTCGTTTTTAAATGTGTGATACTTACTTGCTTTTGCGCAGAATTGATATTTCGGTTTTATTATAAGGATATCAGTGGAGAGGAGAAACAAAATAAATACAGATTTATCATTATGAAATCATGAAGATTCGGGACCAGATTTGCTACACGGGCCTAATTTCAATCGTTTACATTGCAGAAAAACACAAAATGTATTAAACAACTTTTAAAAAAGTTACAGATGCTTGAATGATATATTGTTACAGCCCAAATATATTTCTATCATATAGCTTATTAATAAACTCTAAAAATATAGGGTAATTATGCTCTATGAGGGTAATTATGTGTCCAACCAACATTGGGAATTTCTTTTGGGCATTTTTTTTCAGGAAGTGTGATGAAAATTTCACCCATTCTAAAGCAACTGCTGCTTATATGCTTCCCGCATTGGGTAAAATACTGCCCTAAATTGGTTGGACACATAATTGCCCCCATGCTGATTTAAATTCTACCCAATATTTTTTACATTGTGGATTCTACCTAAATTTGACCGGAAAAGTACAACATTAACTTTTCCCGCATTTTGAAATGAAAACTTCTATATATACATGTATATAAACGCTGTTAAAACAAACCTGACATTATTCCTTCGCTAGATTCTCCTCAGTGGCTGAATTTCTTTAAGTTTTAAGAACGTTAAATCAAGTTGCCTGCCTCTTCACGTTCCCTGGTAATGTTCTGCAAAGAGGGAGAGAGAGAGAGAGGGAGAGAGAGAGAGATTTGACAAAAATATGGCCAAATAAAAGGGAATAGTAAATCAGTAAGATAGATAGATCATGGATAGATTAAAAAGTTATTTAATTACAAGAGTTGAAATACTCAGGGTTTGACATTTCCAAAGACGTTTTATTTCGAAAAAAATAAGGTTCGTTATTGCCAAGGTTTATTAATCCTTAAAACGAAATAGGGATTAATAGTGGATCCGCCCCTGATATTGTATCATATTACATGGTATTTGTTTCATGTTATGCAGCCTATAAGCATCGTAACACACATAATTCTCTAGTTCTAAGTACACGGCTGTCGTGTTTTTAAAATGATTAATTTGGGTATGGAACGCTGCAGGTAAAAACGACTCGTCTTCTTTTGGCAGACTTAAGCCCAAAAGAAAGATTATACAACAACCAAATCTGTAACTATGGCAACATATTGGTTACAATTAAAAATGAATAGGTTAAGAACGCCAGAAGATGACTTTGTCTTTCTGTCTGAGAAATAAAACTAAATGGAGCATGAACACGTGGTCGGGTGAGCTTTTTTCAAAGATGCAGACCAAAAATCGTGTTTTATTAATGATTTAGTTAAACTTCGAAGTGTCATAGTTTCTATTTTCCACCCTAGTTCTTCGGGTAACTGAAATACACAGAAATAAGGTACAATTTGTCTCATTGCTTTCGAAGTATGTGAAAACTCCAGTGAACAAACGAATCCCCCCCTTCACATCGGGAGCTATAACAATTACTAGTATGCTTCCAAATATACTAAGTCCACATCTCACTAAGATCCGCCTCCAATAACAGACCTTGACATAAGGGTGCATGTGCAAGAATACGCCTATAAAACTAATGTGATTGGTTTCTGTTTTCTCTGGACCATGATTTTGATTGGTAAGTGTAAGTTAAAGGATACACACAAAGAAAATTCACGAAAGTGATGATTATAGACAAATTATATATGAATGGAAAGGTCTTGTCTTTTTATACACAAATATGTCACTAAAAAGTCTTACAGATGTTGTGGAAATGCAAGAAATGACATTAATAGAGACCCTTCTCAGCCCCCCAGCCGCCCCCAGGCAGACATTCACGCGATCGAAAACAGTCGAGAATAATGACGTCACATGATCGACTACACACTATCTCTCTGTGCATAATACACTGATACACCTTCCTGGTCTCTATTTTTCTTCGAATTTACCGTTTTCTTAATGTGTTGTGATATCCGATTTCGACATCTTCAGACTATAAGAGAACCAGAACTGTGTTACTTTGTCCATTTTTATTGAATTATGAACTGGAAAGACCGATTTTGTCCACTCGACAGTCTTCGTTGTGTTGCTCTGATTCCAAGCTGTACGGTCCCATTCACTTGCTGCCGATGCAGGTTACGCTGTTTGATCCAGTCAAAAGTCAAGGTAAGCATGTTTGGAAACTGTAGTCTGTACTTGTTCTGACGATGCATTCAGGTCAGATGACAGATACAGATCTGATATAATTTTAGAATCATGCATTTTGGCATGACTACTATTAAAATTAAAAAGTCTTTATTTTAGAAATAATGTTTTTGCACAATTCCAGCAGATTTTTCTTCACAAAGACTTCAGACATGTCAGTCAGATTTCTAAATAAACTGGTCAGGACTCAGGCGATTAAATTATTTAGGAGCACTGGCATGGACCATGGCTGAAAATATGCTGTTTCAGAGGAATGTTTGGCATTATCGTAGTTTTTGTCCCCAGTCCATTCACTGCCGTTTATTTCGTCAACGGCGGTGATCCACTCCCATTGACTTTGTACACAACGAGCGCACAAACACCAAATTTCACGATAAGGCCGAATGTTTTCACGATAAGGCCAAATGTTTAAGTTTTTATTATACACAGGTCTAGTACCCAATGCGTTTATGCTCAGGAGGGCCCTGTATCGTATACATCCAGATACACAGAATTATATCACCATAATGCCGATGTCATGAAGCAAGACAAATTTTCAGCAGTGGTTACCGTGATCATGCTGATTCCTGGCCAAAACTAGAGTCTGGTGTTTCTTTCTGATTAGAGTGCTTCTACATATGAATGCGTAGTGCCTTCAACATAAAACAATGAAGATAAATGCACTCTTTGTAATGACACAGAGTACCGTACCTCAAGTGATTCACTACCGCTAAGTGGTAAGTAGAGTGGGGCCTACACAAACATCACTTGAGCGTTGAGGTAGAGCACCAGTGTTCTGAGTGGAATTTTTCAGGTGTCTAAACCTACTATTATTTGTTGTTGACCGGGAATTACATGCCACCGCACGTCGTCAATCATCAAGATAATGAAATTCATACTTTGATTTGATTATTTAAATTATTTCTTTATTTTTTCTCTCTTCTACACACAGATCTGCACACTTGCTGACTCTGGTGACTTCTGGTCTCTGCTCGCTACTTCAATCTGGGAGATTCCATCATGTCTTCTTACTGATTTGGATATAGCCATTTTTTTTTTTCACTCTTTCCAGGAGCTACGATGCAAGTTTTGGACTGATAATGATGCAACAGAAAATTTATCTTTATCGATCTTGGAAACGATTTTGAGCACAGTTTTGGAGAGAACTAAAAAAATTGACTTGGACAGGAATACAGCTTGTCGAAAATAAGAACACACAACTTAAAACGAAAAAAACAATTTTAATGTTATTAGGGCATTTTGCAAGAAATTTTCTAATCAATCACACGTCCCAAATCAAGGGTAAGTCCTTTGATTAAAGACAAACATGTACATGTAGTTGAACTGCTATTGCAACTCAACCTTATTACGCTTGAATTTGAATTTAAGACTTACGCTTGATTTGCAATGGAACATAAGTTTCTTGCAGTGCCCCATATTTGTGTTTTGTTATCAGATATCTAACGTGCTGATTTTTCTCGAAAGGTATAATATATTTGTCCTTTTAAACGGTATTTGAATATGGGTACGCCTTTTATTTGTTTTCCACAATATTTATTGCATGAACATGTATGAACAGAAGTGAAATATTTATTGTGAAGCACTGAATGTTGTGTGCTGTTGTGTGATGGTTCATCATTTTTTTTTGTTCTAAGACTGTAAGCCTGGTGGGTGTGAGGAAGTGGCCTGGATGAAAGAAAAGTGAACATGTGCCCAATTACAGATTTGCATATTTTAAGACAATTTTGTTTCTGGATAAATATTGCTATGCATTCCCTACATTAAGAGTAAAGGAGAAGTCCACACAATCAAAAATTCATTTGAATTTAAAGAAAAATAAGATATTGCAGGAAATTTCATAAAAACTTTGATTCATATTAATATAATTACTACTCTAACATTGAGAAATTTTGCCTAATTTATAAAACGATGATATGCTCATCTGTGTCGATGTGCAAATTACACTAACCGTTATGTCACACGCACTAAGTTCTTTTGTATTTTGTTGTTTGATATATTTACATGACATGTAGATTTGATATTTAATTTTCTATTTATTTTCTGAAAAATTTTCAGAGGGATTTTAATTCCTCCAAATAACATTTAGAGTTACAGTTCCGTAAATGTAACCTATTGTGTTCGGATGAAGAAATTCCTATACTCAAATCTGCAAAGAATTAAAAAACAAAATGCCACAAAAAAATTAGAAACGAATGTGATGTGACAACACTAATTTGCATATCATTGTTTTGTGACTGTTTTGAGTAAAAACAGCAAGGGAAATTACTCTATTCAAATAATTTTTAGTTGATGTGGACTTGACTTTTAACTCATCCTGTACCCCTCCCATCCCAAATAAGAGTAGAATCTAATCAAGAACTTGAAAATCAAAAGCAGCAATTAAATAAGATTTGATAAATACAGGTCTGAATGGGATTTCACAAGAAAAAAAAGCTGGGTAGGGACGAGAAGGAATAAAAAAAAAATAACCAAGTTAATCCGAGTTTTGAACCAGGGTCCTCGCACACGACAAAACGATGGCCAACACGTTTGGCCACAGACCACTCCCTACATTTTAGTGTGCTTTTAAGATATATCAAACAACGTCCGCTCGCCGCTGTGGGCTAATCATGTTTCGGCAATTCAACTGCAATTTCAATCATTTCGCGATGGATATTGCCATGTTATTTTGTGGTTCCTGACTTTGTTACGTAATGAAATTTCATAATTTTTTTTCAGTCGTGACGAAGAATGTCTATGCTTTATATTGATTATAATATCAATTTGTGGCAAGTGTGATTTCTAAGTGAAAATATGCTTTGTTTATTCAAATATATTTCTTGAAAAAAAATCATTTTTTCTAAGCTAAATATCGGTTACCAAAATACGTTAAATGTGCGCTTTATTTCACTGTTCAGTAAATTCAAACTTTTATCTATATAACAAGACCAATCTTGTGAGGAATAAACAATTCTAAGAGCAAAAAAACGCTGATTGGAAAGATCGTCTTCAATGGGCTGCTGTCAGCTCAGCTGCTCACGCTCATTGTGTGGGGGGACGTCACTCAGCTGGAGCTCGCAAGAGGACCGATGGAAGGCAGAAATATGGCATGAAAATAAATCATTTTTGAGAGCTGATTTCTGCAAACTCTAATGACTATTTTGAAAAGTGAAGTTATATATCTGATTAGTAATACTTCCCCTTTACAATGATGACCACAAAAAGGCATTATAAAATACTTTGGATTCTTCGAGTGTCTCCTTTAAGCAATTATATATCTATCTGTTTTTGTATACGTCACTGAGCCCTAAACTCTAAATTGCAGGTACTTACAGGTGAGGTTCGTATTTCCGAAGGTTCGTAAATCCGAAAATGAAATAAGGTTCGTTAATCCGAAAACGAAATGAGGTTCGTAATTCCGAAGGTTCGTTAGTCCGAAAACTAAATGATTAACGATTCTTATTTCGTTTTCGGACTGACGAACCTTCGGAACAACGAACCTTATTTCGTTTTCGGATAATCGAACCTTCGGAATAACGCCACAAATGTTCGGATTAACGAACCCCTTAACGTTTTCGGATTAACGAACATCGAGGTATAGGCAATTTACGTGTTTCGGAATTACGAACCTTCGGAATAAAGACCCTTCGAAATTACGAACCTTCGGAATTACGATGTGTAACCGAGCTGTAGGGGGGGGGGGGTCGAAGTCTGAATTAAGTTTTACTCGTAGAGAACAATTATTAAATCGCGAGGGATCTAAATCCAAATCCTCGAGATTTAAAAATTAAGTTTTAGGATTAAAAATAGATCCAGAATTTGGTTGGTCCCTAAATTGCACAGTCCGCATGTATTTAATGAATCCCAGCAATTTAGAGTATGTTGATCGTCACGGCTTTGAACAGGATGGGATATAATACCCGCTCGGCTTCAAAAGCGTGCGGAGAAAGCAGAAGGAATCAATAAACGGTTTAAACCTGCCCCTTTAAGATATCTCCATCTCTCTGAACCTTAACGGTATTCGCAGGGCAAGCAATTAAATGTTTTGATTAATGGCTGGTTATAGGTCAGTGGACACATACACGTCATTCAAGGAGCTAGACGGGTGTTTATCGAAGCCCTGTAGGTCGATTCTTCCCACCCCTCACGATAGACTACCCCATTGTTTGTCATGCTTGTCATCAAAGCCTTTTTGACTGTGATTAGGGGGTTACTTTCATTTTCCAGGATTGAGTAAGATTGAACGAAGACCAGGGGCCTGTTTCATTAAACATATTTGCAGTAACAGTGAAAAGCTACTGAAATCCTTCAATCTGATTGGCTGATAGTAAGTTTGTTATAGAAATTATGCATTTGTTGTTAAACAAGTATTTGTGAAACGGAACCCTGGAATGGAAAGGGTTGGTACCGGAATTATTCCAATGGGGGGGGGGGGTGCGATGGGAGCAGTGGTGTACCTGGATAACCTGCCGGGAACCTGGGCAAAACATATTTGACAACTTAAGCATGTTAAGGGGGAATAATCTGAAGCACCATCGCCATTTCCAGAACATTTTGCCTTCAAAAATAAGAAAGATCTTAAAAATTCGATCGTGGCAAAAATACTCCAAAGAAATAAACAAAGAAGAAAACTATGAAGGAAATTTTGTAATGCCTGCTACCCCTCCCAAACATGTGCTATTTCAGAATCACGTGGTATTCATTCTGTTCGCAACGTTTTAGATCAGTCAACTTTGAAGTGACATTTTGAACAAATTAGATTTCCAAATGACCTCGATCCCAGCTGTCTATAACTACCTATTTTGACAGATCATCATGAACACATTATTATACAGAAACGGGCAATTTGAACGATATGATTAGCTTAAAACTTTCGGGTAACTCTTTGAAATTTATATCATCCTAAGGTCTTGATTGACAGGATTACTGCCGAAATTGAATTGTATTCTAATACCAATCTTCCCCGGAAAAGGGGAGAAAATCAACAATTGATATATTAAGGCAACATTGAGACATTTAATGGAGTCATTGTTTGTAGCACAAGCCGGTACTTAACAATGCGTAGAAAGGGAACTTGCATGTTTGCTGTGTAATATTTTTACCCCCTATAGGGCTATTTCAACGCAACATTGCGTAAAATTTGCGAAATATTTAGAATCTCTTCACCCAACCAACATGCATGTTCCCATTTTACCCAATATTGGGTAAATCTTTTTTTAGAGTGATATTCCATTTTCAAGGATACAGATTTTCACGCTTCCCAAAAATAACCAATAATGAAGATAAATAGAAATATAAGCATAGTAAACAACAGCGTTATACATACCGATTTGACCCTGTTCTGTCCGTATGTCAGATTATTGTCTGTAAAAACATATTAGGAAACAATATTGCGATAATTAATAATTCGTGCTTTAAAGATGCTATCTTGACATTCACTACGCATATTTTAAATTTGCCCATTGCAATGCCTTCTAATTTCTGTTTGTGATCTTTCTTAATGTTTTATGCATCCTCTAACCGAAATAAAGTTGTATAAGTTTATCCAAGAATTTATACATTAATACTTTATTTATTTTATAACGCCATTTTTGAAACTTGACTGGTAAATATAATATGTGTAAGGGGTTCGACACCTACCTATTGGATACTATTTCGCTTACTTATTAATTACATAATCAATAACCAATGCTTCTGTAGTTGTTTGACGTTTTGTTTCATGTTTTATTTCACAAAATATGCATAAGAAGAATACCGAACCCTGAAATCATGTTGATTAGAATAAAAAGATGGGATGTACAAAACAGTTACCATGGTAATCGGTTGTTTAATAATACATTTCAATAGTATTTGGGAAAATACATTTATGTTTCCAAGACATAGTGAACAAAACTGTGAGCAAATGAGGGGGGAGGGTGGGGGTGATAATGTCACATTTTTTTATCTGTTGTATATATTATTTCAGATGTCATAAAAATTAAACCCACTAGATAGGTCAACTTATCAGTTGTTGAATAACAGCTCGACATTTACATATAAGGCCTAATGTACAATTCAATACTTTTCTTCTATAATCCATTAAACTTGAAACACCATAACTAAGTTATGTATCATCCGATTAGTAATATCATAATGGCCCATCGTTACAGACAGACCTATTCAACAGTTGATTAAGTTTTGATCTATCTCATATTGAAGAGACAGATGCTGATCGGAGATTCCGTTATAAGTGGAACAACACCAATAAACATGATAAATGCGGGCCCTAAAAGTAAATAAAACAGGGATGGCAGGAGGTTGAAAGACGACTTAAATAGACATGACTGTTTTTTTTTTAAAGAAAATTGTAATAGTTAATATAACGAGATCTCCCATTTCATATTCTTCCTTTTCTTTTCTCCACTTCCCCTTGTGTATGGGTGTGTGTGTGGTTTGAAAATCGGAAGTCACTTTGAAAAATAGTAAATTTCTTCTCTGACTTGTTCCAGGCAGAATTCACTTTCTCAGACTACGGTGAGGATGTGTGTGTGTGGGTGTGTGTATGTACATGGTGTATAAAAGGGTGACTGTGTGTATGTGTATTGGGGTGGGGTGGGACCGGAGTGGTACCCCCGAATGACCTACTGAGATGAGCGATACAATTATACTCCAGTGACATAGCTTACGTCACTGTGCAGTGTACCTCGTTAAATGATTAATGAGTAATGTGTGTCGCACATGCATTGGTAACGACAAATCATACACAGACAATATGGGTAAGGGTGCCCCATGACCATTTCGACGGGGATGTTCTGTTTTCAGTTTAATAATTGTATAATATCATAAAGAAGAAGCAAGAACCAGTTATGCGATTAGAACCTTAATATCCCAAATCTCTTCATATAAATCATCCTCAAAACCGTATAAGCGAATGAATTCATTTGTTTATGATATGCTGATATCATTTTGATAAGGGCGGGCAAATATCAACAATTTGGGGCATCTCTTTGTAAAAGTACAATGCATAATTCATACAAATGAAACTACCCGACTTGTATCATTACATAAGGAGCACACATGGATGGTATTGGAAGATATACGAATATATTTGAAGGATATACGAAGAGGAACTAGTACACTCTTAAAATAGTTGGGCAAAAATGCCAACTTTTAACCAACCCTGGGCAATATACTGTCCACACAACTAATGGTTAAAATCTGCCCAAATTGGGTAATGATATATATGTATATATATATATATTTATTTATTTATTTATTTATTTATTCTTACTAACATACATTACCCTACACAGTGGAAAGTATGTTGCCCAACAATATAAGTGTGTAGACAAATAAGCATGGAATTCGATAATGTAAAAAAAAGCGACTCGTAATTATCTGCATTCTAAATTTCAATATAATGTCAGCCATTCCGATATTTCTGGATCCATTGTGTGTAGATTTTTTTATTTATTCATCTATGATTGATTAACTTTTTTTATTAATTTTATTCATTTCATTATATCTATTAATTTATTTATATATTTATGTATTTATTTTCTTAATTTTTGTATTCATTTGAAGGGAATTATTTATTCAAAACGAACGTGATAATTATGCATGCGCCTCACAGATTAATTAATTTCAAAGTTGTCATAATTAAGATTCCACATACATTTGCTCCTTTATCCTGTCCATGGAATGGAAATTATTCGCGATTATTATGATGATAATGACGATGAGTAACGTTAATCTACTTATCATCATTAAACTGATTTTATTTTAGCAAATAAGTAAAAAAAGTTCACTCCTCATCAATAACTGTTCCGAATAAGCCCAATATTTGTCCATTCAATACTCTTTAAGGTAATAGAAAGGCACTGATGACGTCAGTGGTAAAAGAGCTGTAGGATGAATTATCATGTTCACGAATTGACTTGCGGTCATGTCAAAACTAAGTAGAAAGTAATGATGTCTAGTGCAATAGAATTCCTGTCTGTCTATTGGGACCATGCTCGATATACCAAATGTATCTAAAGGCTCACCCATTGGTAATTGGAAGATTAGAAATTTCCTGGTTTACCTTAAATGTCCTGAGCAAAATTGGAAGCACTAAAAGTAGTAGGCTACAGACTAACAACACCAGTATACAGTAGCAAGTGATAGCAGTAGTAAAAGTAGTAGTAGTAGTAGTAGTAGTAGTAGTAGTAGTAGTAGTAGTAGTACTAGAAGTAGTAGTAGTAGTAGTAGTAGTAGTAGTAGTAGTAGTAGTAGTAGTAGTAGTAGTAGTAGTAGACGAGACGTTGCTTGTGACGATGGTGGCGATGGTTGTAGAAGTAGTGGTAGTGGAGGTGGTGATTGAAATTTAGAAGAAGTAGAAGAAGTAGTAGTAGTAGTAGTAGTAGTAGTAGTAGTAGTATAGAAGTAGAAGTAGTAGTAGTAATAGTAGTAGAACGGAACTCGTCGTCAAGTATGATACTACTAATAACGCAGTTCTTGTATAGTGCATATCACACTATGGCATAATGCCCATGCTTCCAAAGGACTTGGATATTATTAATTTTGATACCCGGCAGTAGCTCAGGCAGCCTTCAAGCGCTCAGTGCATTTCAAGGCATCAATTCCTGCCAGGTACCCATTCATCTCACCTGGGTTTAGTGCGGCACAATGTCGATGAATTTCTTGCTGAAGGAAATTACGCCTTGGCTGGGATTTGAACCCACGACCCTCTGTTTCAAAGTCAGAAGACTAATCCACTGGGCCACAGTAGTAATAGCGGTAGTGGTAGTAGTAGTAGTAGTAGTAGTAGTAGTAGTAGTAGTAGTAGAAGTGGTAGCAGCAGCAGCAGTAGTAGTAGTAGTAGCAGTAGTAGTAGTAGTAGTAGTAGTAGTAGTAGTAGTAGTAGTAGTAGTAGTAGTAGTAGTAGAAGTAGTAGTAGTATTAGACGTAAAAGTGGTAGTAGCAGTAGTAGTAGTAGCAGCAGAAGAAGAAGTAGTAGTAACAATAGTAGTAGAACTAATAGTAGTAGAAGTGGTAGCAGTAGTAGTAGTAGATGTATAGTAACAGTAGTAAATGTAGTAGTAGTAGTAGTAGTAGTAACTGGATAGGGCCTGTTATGTCCACATTTGTCATTTGAACATGTAAGGCATTGTGATATATTTTTAAAAGGGTTTTCGTGAAGTTTGAGCGGATCGAATATGTTATTTGTACATACAATCAGAGTACCGTATGACGACAGTATGATAGTAGATGTGTATAACGACTGTATGCCATGGGAATACCTCATCGGATGGTACTGGTGACTGGTGTCAATTACATTGCGATGCACAGTGGGATACCATGGATGGTATTTGTAGCAGACTGGTGGTATGTATTATGTTGGTAGCCATGGTGGTAATTGTGGGTTACTGGTGTGTGAGTAGCGATAGAGTGGTGGCGGGAAAGCGTAGGGGTGGAAAAGGTGGTGGAGGGGTTGGTTTTATCGCAGATTGAAGTCGTGGTAGAAGTAGAAGTGCATTGGGTTAATTTGGTGGTGCTGGTGGTAGTGGTAATGGTGATGGTGGTGGTTTTGGTGATGGAAAAGGTGTTGTTGTGGCGATGACGGTGGTGGCGCATCTGTTGCTACGATGAGGGTGATGTTGAAGGTTAACATAGGCCTATGTGCATGACATGTATATTGTTTAAGTGGTATATTTATGAATTTATTTGGGATTTGTGGCGTTGATGACTCGACGATGGTAGGCCGGGTGACGCCGATCGGCAATAATAACGTAGGCATTGGTATTGATGTTGCTGGCGGTGGTGGTGGTATTGGCGGCAAGAATGGTTGGTCTAATAAATTGAAGGTGGTATATGCAAGGATGACATAGGCCAAAGGGGTAGGGTGGTAGGATTCGGTAGTGGTGCATGTTGTAGATGCTCTTATCCCATCTTTTCGACAATATAGATAACAATGGTGGCGTGTAAATAGTGACATTAGTTATTCGCAGCTGTGAACGATTGTCACAGGTTTCTTTAGAGAGGAGATGGGGAACAGTTCCCACACCAATGAACCCGGTAAGGTGGGGGGGGGGGGTTGAAAGGGAAAATGAATAGGGAGGGGGGAGTAAAAGAATTAAGGCGAAAGAAAGAGGTTTAGATTTAAAGAGAAGGAAACCCTACACGGACTCTCCATTATCAAGAATTTGATACTGAACTATTCACTATTTTTTTCTTGTATAAAAGGCATTGAATAAGCTGACCATTCTGAGGTGTTAAATCATTGTTTTACTGGTCCAGACATGGAGTAGTGTGTGTGTGTGTGTGTGAGCAGCGCATTGTAACCGAAATGAAAAGGCGCTATATCAAAATTACCGTTGGAATGGATTGGATTTATATTTAAATGAACCATGTGGAACTTAACTCTGACTTCATTGTTTCTACAGAAAGATATAACGTTGATATATTTGCATACATTGCATTTAATTTCATTTTCTTTTTCTTTTGATTATGTATACGTACTACCAATATTGTTTTATCATTACTCATAATTATTTCCTTGTTTTCCTTGACAAAACCTAAGATATACATAAACTTTCTCATGCACTTCTTTCAAATCTGTGAGCATTTATTTTCCTCTCCTTTTTCTGTTCATCACCATTATAATGAATAATTTTCGTTTGATAATGTTCTATTTTAATTTTCACCTTTTTTTTATTCTTTCCATGTTTTATTATTATTTGTTTTTTTACAGCTTTAAAATTGATGTGCGTCCCTTTGCATGGTTTATATTGTATAGACCCCGCAGGGCAATAAGATGCATTAGAGTACTTATGAAAAATATCAGACGTTCCGTGAAGGACTTTTTTCGACATGTAGGTCTACCCTACATCCGTATAAAAGTGCATTCAAATTCGATAGGCATTTATACAAGCTGCAATGATGTTTCATTTTATCATTTTCATATCACAAACATTAACATGCATTATCAGATAGGACTGGCAATGTTTTATCTCATAGGTATGTTGAAGACAAACAATTTAAAGACGTCATGGCAATATGAGATATACATTAGGGCGAGGCGATAGACAAACATTAGATAACTGAAACATTCATAAGCAATGAAGTTTACATCTTTACGGATTGAGTGCATAACAAAGCGTGCCAGGCACCATTCCACCTTTATTCACTATCTGCATCAGATGTTAACTCATTATTGAGCCATCACTTCCGAACATGCTGTATTCAAAAAGCAAAACACCTACCTTGGATGCTTAATTCCTCGTGAGTTTTAATGAAAGCGTCCCGTCGGGCGTAGTTATAATGTTTTCTTTTCGTATGAAGTCCGCTACCAGTCAACTGGTATTCCAGAAAGGTTACTTGGGTCGTGTTATGCCCTACGCCATGAGTTCTAGCACAGAAAGACCGTGGATGATCCGCATGCAAGCGAGACAGCGATAAGCGAAAGACGGATGGGAGAGTATACTGTGCGTGTGATATAACCGACGATATCCCGTTCTCGCTCTCGCACGCGTTGCACTAATCGAGATTCCAGCCCCGTTAATAATGAAGTATTTGGGTCCGACATTCGATCGCGAGGTATGGTATGCGTTAGGGCATCCGAAGGGAGTCGATAGGGTCCAGCCCGCCATGTCTTTATAGCTGTCACCGGTCGCTGATCGGCTCGCGTAGACAAATAATCAACCCTCCCGCGCTCCTACTCTAAATCATTCGTCAAATTTACCCAGTAATGCATGTTAACAAATATTTCTGACATACCAAATGGACGGGATCAATTCAATGTAGATATGTCGGGAGATAATATGTAGATGCTATTGCTGGTCTATCAGCCACGCTTTACTCTAAAAACGTTTAGACCGTTTATACTTAAAATAGTGAATACATATTATCATAGGAGCTGATGTATCATATTTATTCGTGTTTGACCTGTATCGGAGATCTGCTTTTGGTTTCATAGATATAATATAATTTCTAGAAGATAATGAGAATTTGTTGATTGGGAATTAGACACGTGAGATGCCCCCTTAAAAAGCACATTCCCTCGTTATTTGACCGATATGAAATTTTATGTAGTTTATATATCTTCCTTCACATTTTGATATTTCAAACCTGTTTATAATCATTATTCTTTTGATGTTTCATCATGAAACATTGGCATATACATTAACAAAACATAAATGCACTGTATTTAAACATATTTTATATTTCACCATCGAAGAAATATATCAAACATTCAAAACATATACTATAAACAAAACCATTTGTACAAAAACTATACGCTTTATAAGAACTATTATAAATAAAGTATTGGCACATAATGCAACATAAATGTATGTATATATATATATGCCTATAAACATATAAACATATAAAATTCATGATTAGAATATGATCAACCACTCTGTTTATATTGATATTGTGGTTTCTTCAATGGCTCTAGTCAATGCTATTTTCTTCATCTTGTACATATTCTTGTTGTCTTTTGCCTGGAAATAATTAATGAAATAAATAAATAAACTACGGTATTAATATTTAAAATATGCCAATATTAATTTTTACCGTATTAATACGATTACTGTTAAGGGAGGCCTTAACTTTTCTTATTATTATTATAGTCCGTTTGCGAAAGGAACTGATTTTGTGTGCGCTAAAATGATAACGTAGGCCTACTTGCTCTTCACCATCCTTTAAATCTCTTACTATTAAATGTCAGCTTTGGAAGTGATAACAAACGGACAGTTGGTGTGATCAAAGGATTTGCGCCAAAACAACATTGAACTTGCAGTTCTCACGTTTGTAAAGCCGAGCAAATAGAACGAGATCCAACGGGATTTTATTGCCAGCATTAATTGCCTCTTAAATCATGGCCTAGTATGACGGATAAACAGGGGTGAATGGCAGATATTGGGAGCATGTGACTGTGTGTGAGGGGGGGAGGGGGGAGGAAAGGAATGAGAGAGAGACAGGGGGAGGATGAGGATTCGAATCGAATACTGAAACTCTAAAGAGACAGATTCATTTCCTGTATGTGGATGTGCATGCGTGAGAGAGGAAGAGAACACGAGGGAGTGATTGATTGATTGATTGACTTTATTCATTCATGGTTCAAAACAAAATATAATAGTTACCCGCAATCAGCATAACAGGGGCCGCGGAAGCCCTCCCCCACACTTTTTTTTTCCAAAACCATGTACAAAAACGTAACAATGACCATATGATTGTGATTTTTTGCATGATCAGCCCCCCCCCCCTTTGAAAACCGTTCCGCGGCCCCTGCATATAGCTGTTTTTCGCTGTTTTTGTTCGTGTGTCTGTATATGTGTGTGTGTCTTTGATAATACATGTCCCATATTTTTGTCACCTTATTTCCATTTTTTGCTATCATTTCCTTTCTTACTCTAAAATAGTTTTTCCTATTATATTTATCACATTTTACTTTCCCATTTTTAAGATATTGTATATTCGTTCAGCCGAATGAATTTCCATATTTACTTAATTTGTATTGCTTTGTCTTGTCTTAAATGCTTTATATAAATTATTTATTCAACTAGCTATAGGGGATCCACGCTCTACAAGCAATGCTTTTTTAGTGAATCCCCTCGTTTCCATATACGCTTTTTTTTATACAAGCGTTTGTTATATAATTATGCTAAGTTAAAAATTATTTTGTATTCGTACTTTGATTTGTATTTGCATTCGATTTATATTTGTTTTGGAAATGAAATAAACTTCTTGAATCTTGAATCTTGAGGCCGTGATTAAAAGAGAATACAAGAATACATAAGCACTTTTTCTAGTCAGACATTAAAAAATAGGTATGAAAATGATGTGATAATTCAGCCTGTTTTTAATTCGCTATTAATGATATCACAAAAAACCACTTTGAAAGATGTACAAGATGTGTATGATGGTGTGTTTGTGTGTGTGTGAGGGTGTGTGTGCGTGTGTGGTAAAGATGAGGATAGCCATTTGCGAGGGCGGATGGTAGTTACCTCCTTTTCCCCTATCAACAATGAGGAATTAAAAATTACCCACAAGCAGGAACTGGAAGAAGGTCGGGGTCAGATGATAATGAGTTAAGACATTGAGGGGGTTGGGTTACAGGTCACCCAACAAGAGGAGATGGTATTACTTACAGAACCAATACCAGTGGCGGCTCAATTGAATCTTCAGAATGAGGAGGGAATGGGGTATTAAGACATATCCTTTAGAGACTCGTTACATATCTAAACATTTAACATTAAAAACACATTGTGGGTGTTTCATAAAGCTGTTCGTAAGTTAAGAGCGATTTTAAGAACGACTGGTGATCCTTTCTTGTGCAAAATGGTATATTCATTGGCGTAAGAAAGGTTCACCAGTCGTTCTTAAAGTCGCTCTTAACTTACGAACAGCTGAATGAAACGGCACCCGCACTATACGGAAGTTGTGAGATTTTAAAGGAAAAGTTACTTGGGCAGTAAAAATAGATAGAATGTGAAATCAAAGTGAGGGAGGGGCAACATGCATGCGAACAAGAAAAAGGACATAGATATTTTATGAAAACTGGCCATCTTGCGAACCGAAAGAGGAGGGGGGACCTGAAGTTGAAAAAAATCATTGTATGCGGTATTCTCTTCTTGAGTCTCTTAAAGTATGCCCGTCTCTTTACTTATCAAAGTCAAACATTAAATCCATATTACTACCAGCATATTTTAAGTAAATTTTCCGTGTCAATGTTTCAGTTTATCATGAAATCATTCCTCCTTCGATTTAATCAGCATTATTATTTCGACCATGAGCCATCTAGCCTTCATCTTCACCATTGCCACCATCATCATTAGACTGATTAAGGATTTTAAATATTAAAAGAATATTATAGTCCTATCTCCCATGTGGAAGATAAACAAACTGGTCCATAATCGGATTATATAGTCGCATTGCAGTCGAGAAATTATCGCGATTATATACGATTTGCTCCAGATACATAGACATTGTTAAATTAAAAAAAGTAAAGAAATAAAAATTTATTTCAATGTAATTTAATCGTCATAATGATTCATTTATTCGAAAAGAAATCGTACGAGGGTCACACGGTGATAGTGCGGTCACGAAAAGGGAAATTAGGGGTGGCGATGTTATCTTCAGTAGATCGCTCGCGCGGATAACGCACCTCGACTCCACGGTCATGAATACAGTCGCACACAAATCTAACACGGAACCATAGAACTCTATGCACGGAACGCACACACGCCCACACCCTCGACACATACACTACAAGTGCAACACATCGACATGCTTACGTTGACGGGAAAGAATACTCAAAGAAATGTGTGTAAGATTGACAACGGCTGGGGTCTCGTGTAACCCAAGCCGTGTCACGTGATGTGTTGCAGGGGTAGGGTGTCTTGGGTTGGCGGGGAAGTATAGCCTATCGTGCCTGCCCAAATTTAGTTCAGCAGCCTATTACTTTTTCGTCTGCGCATGACAAATGGGAAGTAGTGGAGTATAGTGTAGGCCTAATCACTTCGTGTTAAAGGGAAGGTCTTTTACTTTCTGTTTCAGGACTACGCGCATTTAAACAAAAAACTACTCGACTATCAACAGTACTGTTCACTTCCTCCCCTATCAATTTTACTTCTTCCTCTATCCACTTTTTCGAAAACTCCACTTGGTGTTCCGACAACCATATTCGCTATTGGAATGTAATTGTTTTCTTCTAATAATGTTACATAATGTACATTATGAACTGCGGAAGTTTGTTAAAGGGATGGTCCGGGCTGAAAGTATCTATTATAGTTTAATAAATAGAGTAGAATTCACTGAGCAAAATGTTGAAAATTTCATCAAAATCGGATAACAAATAACCAATTTATTTAATTTAAACGTTTAGCAATAATTTGTGAAAACAGTCGTCATGAATATTCATTAGGTGGGCTGATGGTGTCACATCTCCACTTGTTCTTTTGTATTTTATTATATGAAAATAGGTTTATTCAATTTTTTTCCTCCAAGAACTAGCAAAATTGGATTGACATCCGATTTAGTGCATTAGATATTTATTGCTGCAACTTATTTCATCATAAGAGCGACATATTATTCACACAAGTATGAAATAATGAAAAAATATGATTTTATGTAATAACATAAGAAAACAGAAAGTGGAGATGTGACATCATCAGCCCACCTAAAGAATATTCATGACGACTGTTTTCACAAAATATTGCTAAATTTTAAACGTCAATAACTGTTTTATTTGTTATCCGATTTTGATGAAATTTTCGGCATTTTGCTCAGTGAATTCTACTCTATGTATTAAGACATAAATATTTTCAGCCCGGACCATCCCTTTTTCATGATTATTTACAAATGAATATTTCCTACAATTTCATAATCATCATTTCCTAGTTATGGTCACATTTTCCCCAGAAAATATGTAAAGAAAAAAGAAGATTTTGAAGGGGTCATCTAAAAGTGCTTCCCAGCCATACAAAACATGCAAAAGGAAACACATAAATCGAGTAATGAATGTTTTAAACTTTAATGATTTTCAGAAAAGTTTTAAATTGTTAGAGAATTAAGCTTGACATATTTCTTTTTCCTTCAGTTACAAAATATGAAATGTATTGCCCATGCATGGATAATCAGGGATTATCTCCAATGCTGATGTCAGAAGTGATTTGCATAGAATGGGTATTTATGTGCTTATCGACGTCTGCCACGTCAGAACAGTATGACATTTTGAACTTGAAAAGACATTCATTAGAATTTATTTTCTTTCTGTTGTTGCGCTTCTTCTGCTTAATACACTCCTTGTTCTGACAGGAATTACTTGAAACTTATGATTGTGCTCTCTCGCGTTGTCCGTGTATGTAAATGTACATATAAATATTACTGAAAAGATATTGCATGAAAAATGTAATTTCTGGTATTTTGAGTCAATATAAGAAATTTAATTGATCAGACACAAAAAACACATTCCGAAGCGATCGTTTTGCGCGTAGATTTCATAGGTTCTCATAGATTGTGAGTATATAGTCTTTCGAAGTGAATTCTAGTCTTTTGTAGTGAATTCTATGTTTGAATTTCAAGAAATTTATTTTTAAATGCTCTTAGGAACGCAACTTGTAAACTCCATTTTTACACAAAGTCTCACGCTGTCAAAAATATTGTGCCCCCTTCGGGATTTTGCCCCCCCCCAAAAAAAAAAAAAAAAAAAAAAAATGAAAGTGTTCCGGCGCGCCTGTTACAAGGAACAACATTCAAATAAGTAGGCCTAATTATGAAACAAAAAAATCAACTTCACAGAAAAAGACTGGAGAATTCCCAACAGACAATGTTGCAAAGAAATTGAACGTTTATGCTTATATCGTTCGGATGTAGAGAGGGTGGAACATACAAATTTTATATGGAGATTTCTAAGTTTTTAGCGATGATTATAAAATAAATTGAATTGAAATAGGTCAATATAACTTCAGGAAACTAAACTGTTAAAAAACGTGATTTTACAGAAAAAAAGAAGATTTTGCAGAAAGCAATAACAGAATCATTCTGTAAATTCATAAAACAGGAATTTTTCTGCAAATTTAACAGGACATGTCTGTTTAAAAAGGAAAAGGGTGTTTTATTCAAGCAAATTTGTAAGATTCCATACACCAAATTCTAATTTGCTGTAAGATTACGCAATCTGGTAAGATTACAGGTGTTCTCGAGACTCTGCTGCAGGAACTGCTTTTATTTTAAGGATAAATTTTCTAACAGTGTACCCCCAAAGTCAAATGTCACTTGAGGTCAATGAGCTGGTATCTACTCATACAAAATTCACACAAAGTTAAAATTATTAGGTCATTATAGTCTGATTGACATGGATATGATGCTTGACGGCCAAGTACCATCAAATAGTTAAATATAATATTTGCTCACTTGGTCAAGGTCCAGGGCCGTTTCATTACTTTGATACAAATTTTAATTTTTTTGTATTTCTTTGATAAAGAATTAATTAAACTTGTGTGAGATGGTAATTGGATTCCACTAATGATAATTGTTTCATAGTCAAGGTAAACGATAATTTTGAGTACAATTAACTTTGGATGATTTTTATCACATAATGTATGCTTATTTATTTCTCCAATTAAAAAAAATAAATTAAATTTGCTTTCATATTCCGCGTGCGGCTTGTATTACATGTATAATAACTGTAGGCCTATGTGGTCGGTCATGTATCAGCCATTATGTGAGTGAATATAACAGGCAATTTAAGAAAGGTAAAATGTAATTTTAGGTAAAATATCTAAATAAGAATTAATACATTCTTATAGGTAAAACGATCATATTCATTCATTTTCATATTACTTTAATTTGTCTGTCAAGCATGGTAGTTCTGTACGTGCATGTATATAGGCTTATATACACGTTTTAAAACTAATCTATTTCTTTATCACAAATGGGGACAATTGTAAAAAGTCAGCATTTTTTCCTCAAAGGGACAATAAGACCAATCAACAGCTAGGTCATTCAGAATAATGCCCCCCCCCCTTTTGGTCTTGGATTATTACTTAAAGGGTAAATGGAAAATGTTATGATGTAAAAATGAATTTAGTAACGCAGGCAAAAGACTGTCAGAGATGTTCCAAAGATATGCGTAGTTCTGTATAACGTATTTTGTTAATAATATCAGTTCTAGGAATTTTATTTTCAATTTCTGTATTAAAGCATTTCAATATTATGCCTTTTGAATCTATTTGGCTGGGTAGATATAGCTTTATTGTAAATAACTTCGGGTATTGTCATGAGACATCACATTTTCGCAGAAATTAGACTACTTTTTTTCAAAACATCATCGGGTAAGAATTCTCGAGAACACTCCAAGTAGAGTCCTGTTGACTTTAGTTTAAATAGGCCATACTATAGGATACAGGGAATCTTGAAATAAAATATAACTTGAGACTCAAATTGGCAATCGGCCGAAGGTATCAAAGTATTCTGAAGCTGATAACTAGAAATAAATGAAGCTATCACTGGGGCAAAAAATTTAAATTGTATGAAAATTGTGAAGTACATAAAACCTATACTTAAAAATAGTGGTTAAAGGGGGGGGGGTAGTTCAAAATGCTCAGCTGCATTCAGACTCTCGTCATGAAAATGACCCTGGCTCTAAAACACACGATTTTTTTTCTTACTCTACCAGAGACTATCCAACGTGACGAGTGGCAAATAAGCTACAAGCTTTAGGTAACTGCACCCAAATTCAGGCGCGTATCCAGAATTTTGCACCCCAAGGGGCGAGGCCTAATTTTGGCGCCCCTTTGAACTTTTCGCCATGCAATCATAGATGCCTTAAATACATGTTGAATTATCTTATTTCATAATTACATGATAAAAGGCAATCGAAGGCCACTTTTTTAATGTGTTTATGAACAAAATAAATATCCACGAACAGTGGCGTACCGTGGGTCACGGGGGGGGGGGCACCGGCAAAAATTTGAGTCACTCAGTTGCTAGGTATGCTGATCTAACAGAGACATTTTAAAGACAGTGTCATTAAACGGATATCTATGTCACTGATCACATAGTGCGAGCGCGAGCTGAAGTGTTTTGATATTCAGACCTAAAAAGGGACATTATAAGCAAATGTTTGTAATCATGATATGTACCTGTCTCGCTAAACAAACAATGCAAGCGCGAAGCGCGAGCTAAATTTTTTAATATATTGACTCCAAACAGACATTTTAAGGACTATATTTTAGGAATCTATTAAGAGTAGGCCTATAGACCAGTTCGTAGTTACTTCATGGACAATTTTGGTCAAATTACCTTTCATTTCTTTCATTATGATAGGCAGATTTCACGTAAGCTTGCCTTACATAGCAGGATGAAGAAGTTGAATAGACCAGGTGACTAGAATAGCACACCAATGAACGCTTTATGAAGGTATTTGTTGCATTGATACTTTGAATGCGTATCATAGCATGTTGTACAATGTACTTGGCAAACTGTGGAATACCAGTCGTTCGTGGATGCATTGTTGTTTTTTGTGGATGTAAAGAAAAACCACAATTCAAAAGAATATATGAATAAGCAAGAGATCAAAGTTGGTGCTTATCTCATTAGATTTTAAACCACCATGTCACTTTAGTACAAATGACCTTCCTCTGATCATGCGCAGAATATTTTGATCATGCGCAGAAAGGAACTACGAACTGACTTATATATCTCACCATAGTTATCTAATGCGAGTGCCAAGCGCTTGCTGGTTTTGTTAGAATTATATGCATCCAAACAGATAAAGTACTTGTAGTCATTGTAATCATGATTAACATGCGCATCTCACTAATCAAATATTGCGAGCGCGAAGCGCGAGCTGAAAATTTAGCAAACTCAGACCTGAAGAGGAATATTTTAAGGCTTATTTGTAGGAATTCACGAAGACCATACGTATTTCAATAACCAAATGAAGCGAGCGCAAAGCGCGAGCTGAAATTTATTTTTGTATATATTGACCCCAAACATGGATAATTTAAGGACTATTTTTTTAAGGATCCATTAAGAGTACACATATCTCACCTTAGTCATCCAATGCGAGTGCCAAGCGCTTGCTGATTTTGTTAGAATTATATGCATCCAAACACATAAAGCACTTGTAGTCATTGTAGTCATGATTGTCATACGCATCTCAATAGTCAAATATTGCGATCGCGAAGCGCGATCTGAAAAATTAGGAAATTCACACCTGAAGAGGGGCATTCTAAGGCTTATTTGTAGGAATTCACGTAGACCATGCGTATTTCACTAACCAAATGATGCGAGCGCAAGCTAAAATTTTTGATATTCAGATCAGAAAAAGGGACATTTTAAGGACTGATTTTAGGAAATCATGAAGAGCAGACATAACTCACTAATCCACTAATGCGAACGTGAGAACGGATGGGAAATGTTTTATATCAAGACCTTAAAATGATATGTCACTACATTAAATAATTCGAAGTGCGAGGAAATATATTTTGTGTATATTGACTTGAAAACGGGAGGTTTTAGTACAACAGGATTATATATCTCGTTAAACAAACAATGCGAGTATCAGGAACAATGAAGACAGTGGCGTACCGTGGGTCACGGCATGGGGGGACCCAGCGAAAATTTTGAGTCACCTAGTGACCGCGCGAAGCACGCTCAGTTGCTAGGTATGCTGACCTAATAGAGACATTTTAAGAACAGTGTCATTAAATGTATGTCAATGATCACATAATGCGAGCGCGAAGCGCGAGCTGATAATTTTTGATATTCAGACCTAAAAAGGGACATTATAAGCAATTTTTTGTAATCATGATATGTATCTGTCTCGCTAAACAAATAATGCGAGCGCGAGCTGAAATTTTTGTATATACTGACCCCAAACAGACATTTTAAAGACTATATTTTAGGAATCTATTAATTATCATCAGCATAGTATTCTAATGCGAGTGCCAAGCGCTCATGGGCGGAAATCCCAGGGGGACAGGGGGGTCACGTCCCCCCTACCCAAAATAGTAGGGGGGACACAATATCAATTGTCCCCCTACTATTTTTGTTCTTTTATGATGGAAAGAAATACATAAATGAAAATCGAAATAATACATGTATTTTGGAGGAGAAAAAATTGAAAAAAAAGGGGATTGAAAGAAAAAAGAAAAAAGAAGGGGAAAAGGAGGAAAATGAAGAGGAAAAATAAGAGGAGGAAGACAAGTGAATAAGATAAGGTCAAGGGAAGACTTTGAAAATGATTTGAAAATATATTTCATGTCACAAAATTAAATTTTTGCTCGCGCTTCGCGCTCGCATAGCCTTTTAGACGAAAAAGATATCGTGTTTGATAGGCTGATATTTAGCTTAAGATATCAAGTTTTGAAATATACACTCTAAAAAATGAAGTGCTAATTTAGCTCTTAAAGAGCGTGTATAGTGACTGCACTTCGGAGTGCTGATTTGTCTAGTTCAAATTTGAACTAGACAAATCAGCACTCCGAAGTGCAGTCACTATACACGCTCTTTAAGAGCTAAATTAGCACTTCATTTTTTAGAGTTTACAATGCATATTTCAGCTCGATCATCGAGCTTTTATTATTTTGTTTGATTTACAAATTGATTTGTTTAAGTTGTCTATAAAATGTCCGTTTTATTGTGTGAATATCAATATTGCAGCCTTTTGCGCTGTGCGCTCGCTTTATTTGATTCGCCAAGTAGGCCTACATATTTTCTCTGTTTATTTCATAAGATTCTTTATATATATTCTATAACAAATCACTTAAAATCCCCCTTTTATGACAGTTTATCAAAAATTTCGTCGGCGATTTGCGCTGGCATTATTGTTGAAAATATATCAACTCATAAATCCTATTTATGATTGCAAAAGCGCTTAAAATATCCAGTTTTCAGGCCTCAATGTCAACAAATTTCACTCACTTATTATGCTTATAACATTCATGAATACGATAGATAAAATTTTCATGAATTCCCAATAACAAAATTGTCGCTTTTTTTAGAATAGGAATAGAAGGATAGTCACCATTGTCCTTAGGCCAAGAATGTCCAGGTCTCAGGTCAAAATAGCAATAAAAATATCAGCTCGCGCTTCTCACTCGCATCATTTATTAAGTGCTATCCATATCCACTTCACAATTACCCCACATATTGCTTTAAACAGTGCTTAAATTCACCTTTTTCATACCGGAATATCAAGTATTTTCCGCTCGTGCTTTGCGCTTGCATTATTGATTTTCATGATAAAAAACTGAAATGTATTCAGAATGCTCAGATTCCGCCTAACTCTAAAATACGCGCACACATTTTTGTTGAGATACGCAGCTAGATCTTTATTCAAAACGTGCTAAAATTATCCAGTTTCAGATCAGAATATAAAAATAATTTCTGCTTGTGCTTTGCACTCGCATTATTAATGTAGGAAAAGACCAAATTTCTCATCTTTTTTCATGATTTATAAAACATGAATAGAGTGTTCCATTTTTTGGTCTGAAATCTCAATTCTGAAATCCCAATTTTTCCGCTCGCGCTTCGCGCTCGCATTAATTGTTTGGTTTTATACCTATACAGTTCTTGATTACAAATAGTGCTTACAATGTCAACTTTTTAGGTCAGAATGTCAAAAAAATTTCAGCTCGCGCATCGCGCTCGCATTATTTAATAGTTGAAATATGTCTCGTCTTAATGGCTAGCTGCAAAACGTCCTGAACAGGTCCCATACAGATCAAGCTAGAGCCGCTCGCAGTTATTATTTAGCTAAATATGCATCTTGTTCGGGTTCACACACATTGCCCAGAATATTAAATTTTCAGGACAAAAAACATGCATTTTCAAAAAAAATTGAGCTCGCGCTTCGCGCTCGCACTATTTAACTATGGCTTATGAGATTACTACATGCACTTTTTAATGTTTATTTAATAAGAATAAAGTTAGAAATGACTGTTAGGACATCGGCGTTTTGCTCCCACCCCAAATTTTTCACGACCAAGGAACAAAAAGAAAGGGATAAGGGTGAAATACAATGCCTATTGTTTTCCAAATGTCATGTCAAAATCGATCACAAACTTTGATTTTGTAATGAACATTTTGAAATTTTTGCTCGCTCGCTTCGCTCGCAACTTCTTATCAATTTTACGTGATACGCCGTATCAAGCCCCCTCATTTTTGGGAGGCTCATGACGCCACTGGGACAACCCCTTAAAGAAACAAACAAAAATGAACTTTCAGCGGCCGATCGGGAGAACATGGGTGAAAAAAATTCGCCCCCCCCCCCATTGGCGGGAGCTGGATAGTTTAAGGATTATTTTTTAAGGATCCATTAAGAGTACACATATCTCACCATAGTCATCTAATGCGAGTGCCCAAGTATATTTCCTCGCACTTCGAGTTATTATTGTTTTATGTAGTGACATATGTTTCTTTTTCATGACTACTTAAAGTGATTACCACATTTTAATGCCTTAATATAATATATTTCCTGTCCATGCTTTCATTGGCATCAGTGGATTAATGATATGTGTCTGCTCTTCATGAATTCCTAAAATCAATCCTTAAAATGTCCCTTTTTCTAATCTGAATTAATATTTTTAAAAATTCAGCTCGTGCTTCGCGCTCGCATCAATCAGTTAGTGAGATACGTATGGTCTTACTGAATTCATGAAAACAAGCTTCAGAATGCCCCTCTTCACTCTTCAGGTCTGAATTTCCTTTAAAAAATTGCTCGTGCTCGCTATATTTGATAAGTGAGATGCGTATGATAAATAATCATGATCACAATGACTACAAAAAGTGCTTCGTCTGTTTAGATGTAATTCTAACAAAACCAGCAAGCGCTTGGCACACGCATTATATGACTATGGTGAGATATGTATACTCTTAATGGATTCCTGAAATATAGACCTTAAAATATCCCTATTTGGGGTTAATATATACAAAAATTTCAGCTCGCACTTCGCGCTCGCATTGTTTGTTTAGCGAGACAGGTACGTATTATGATTACAAAAATTTGCTTATAATGCCCCTTTTTAGGTCTGAACATAAAAAAGTTTCAGCTCGCGCTTCGCGCTCGCATTATTAATTTTGATCAATGACATACATATCTGTTTTATGGCACTGTCCTTAAAAATGTCTCTATTAGGTCAGTATACCTATAGCAACTGAGCTCGCTTCACTAGTGACTCAAAATTTTTGCTGGTGCCCCCCCCCCCCCATGATGCGAGCGCGAAACTTGAGCTGATAATTTTTGATATTCTGACCTCAAATTTGGAAAATCTATAAGCACTGTAATCAAGAATAGGATGGGTATCTATATCAAGTTCTCAACATTTTATGCGAGCGCGAAGCACGAGCTGAGAATCTTTTAGTTTCTGACCCTAAAACTGGACATTCTAAGCACCTTTGGTAATCATGAACAGGATGGGTATCTTTTTCAATAATTGGTGCGAGTGTGAAGCGAGAGCTGAACAAATTTTGATATTCTAACCTAAAATTTGGACATTCTAAGCACTGTTGGTAATCGTGAAGAGGATTGGTATCTATAACGAATCATTTTATGCGAGCGCGTGCTTATGATATTTTATATATTGCGACCCAAATTTAGGCATTCAAGGCACTTTATCTAACCATTAACAGGATCGTCACTTTATCTATCTTAACATTTTATTGACAATTTTTTAACTTCCGACCCAAAACTGAACATTCTCAGCACATTTCTATGAACAGGATGGGTAGCTATTTAAACGAATAAGCGAGTGCGAAGCGCAAGCTGACAAAGTTGACTTAATATTTAGATATTCGAAGCACTTTTGGTAATCACGTACAGCAAGGGCGCCGGAAGCGGGGGGGCAGGGGGGGGCACTTGCCCCCCCAAAGAAAATTTTGGGGGGGCAAAACGAGATTTTGCCCCCCCCCCCCCCAATGTGCCCCACTAAAAGTAGAAAAATGATATTATTTAAGGACAAAAGTAAACGATGAAGGCACTTTTCTGCCTAAGAATTGTCATTTCTTTTGTCAAAAATGAAAAAAATTCGCCCCTGACGGGGCAATTACACATCTTAGTAAGCCTTGCGTCTTTTGACGAACATGTCCCTCTGTGAAACATACCTTTGATAAGCCCCTTTTTCATCTTATTACAGTGTGATAACGTTTAACCTTTTAAACCCCCATTCCACAGAGAACAAGACCGCTGGAAGACCTTTGAAAGACCATGAATTTTGGTTGATCTTTCAGAGGTCTCTCAATGAACCTACAATGGTCTTTGAGGTCTTACACGAGTCCTGACCAATCTTTCAGTGGTCTTCGTGGTCGTCATGGGCTCCAAAACTTTTTGAAATGGTTCAAAACAGTCTTAGAACGGTCTTACAGGAGAATTGTCTTTCAGTGGTCTTTCAGCAGTCTTTCAGCGGTCTTTCGATGAACTTTTAAAGGTCTTCATAGTCTTTCATTGATCTTTCGGCAGTCTCTCAAGATTTTTGCGGAGATCACTGTAAGACTCATGAGAGATTATTGAAAGATCATTGAAAGACCATTGAAAGACCAGGCAAAGTCCATGGAAAAAATTCAGAAAGATCACTTATTGCATAAAAGATCTCTGAAAGAGCATTGAAAGATCGCGAGAGGACTAGTCTAAGACCAGTACGACAAGAAATATCCATCAGTCTTTCAGAGTTCTTTGAGGGGTCTTTCTGAGCCATTCCACAGAGATGACAAATTTCATTGATCTTGAAAACCGCTGTAAGACCTCACCAATTTTAAGTCTTTCAGTGGTCTTTCAATGGTCTCCGTTCTGTGGAATGGGGGCCTATTAATGAATACATTCCAGACTAAAAAATTTGCATGCTGGCTGTGTCGGCTAACAAACGCGCGCGGTCGCCCAGAAACGCTCAGACCGGGGTGGTGTTTCATCAATATTTTCGTCCGACAAGTTGTAAGATCTGACAACTTTCCTGTATTCTGATTGGTTGAGAAGCATTGTTACCATAGTAACTGTCGGATAAAACAGGACTTCTCGGATAAAACGTCCTACAAGTCCTTTCATGAAACGCTCCCCGGACCCGATATCACCAACGCGCGTGAACGCTAGTTACTCGAGCAACATATGGAATCTGGAAATAGCTGTAAAACCGAAAAGTTTAAAGAGTTTAATATATAGGATTGAGTAGTTGCTTATTGGATAAATGAGAAGATGCTAGCTTGAGTCGGCGAATGGAGTGCAGAGCAGGAGTACTCATCTATCAACTAATCAAGCCTCTTCTTCAACCTTTTCTGGTTTACTGTCTTTATCAGGACTACGCTCGTTTGAAAAAAAAATTACTCGACTGTCTACTTCCTCCTATCAATTTCACTTCTTCCTCCATCCACTTTTTTCGAAAACTCCACATGGTGTACCGTCAACCACATCCGCTGTTGGAATGTAATTGTTTTCTTCTAAATAATGTTACATAATGTACATTATGAACTGCCGTAGTTTGTTAGTTCATGATTATTTACATATGAATATTTCCTGGAATTTGATATTCATCATTTCCTAGTTATGGTCACATTTTCCCCAGAAAATATGTAAAGAAAAAAGAAAATTTTGAAGGGGTCATCCAAAAGTGCTTCCCAGCCATACAAAACATGCCAAAGGAAACACATAAATCGAGTAATATTTTAAATTTTCAGAAAAGTTTTAAATTGTTAGACAATAATTAAGCAGGTCATATTTCTTTTTCCTCCAGTTACAAAATATGAAACGTTTTGCCTATGCATGGATAATCAGGGACTCTCTCCAATGCTGAGGTCAGAAATGATTTAAATAGAATGGGGATTTAAGCGCTTATCGTCGTCTGCCACGTCAGAACAGTATGACATTTTGAATTTAAAAAGACATTCATTAGAATGTATTTTGTTTCTGTTGTTACCCTTCTGCTTAATACACTCCTTGAAACTTATGATAATTGTGCTCTCTCGCGTCGTCCGTGTATGTAACTGTACATAAATAAATATTTCTGAAAGGATATTGCATGAAAAATGTAATTTCTGGTATTTTGAGTCAATATAAACGTATTACGTAATTTAATTGATCAGACACGAAAACCACATTCCGAATTAAGCGATCGTTTTGCGCGTAGATTTCATAGGTTCTCATAAACTCTGAGTATAGTCTTTCGTAGTGAATTCTATGTTTAATTCTCAAGAAATTTATTTTTGAATTCTCTTAGAAACGTAACTTTTAGACTCCATTTTTATACAAAGTCCTTACCGTGGGGGATCCCACGCCCTCTCCCCCTCAATCGCTTCGGTATCTCACGCTGTAAAAAATATTGTGCCCCTTCGGGATTTTGCCCCCCCAAAACTGAAAGTGTTCCGGCGCGCCTGACGAACAGGATGAGCATCTAACAAAATATTTTATGCGAGCGCGAGCTGAAATTTTTTAGATATTTCGACTCAAAGTTTGACATTCTAAGCACTTTATCTAACCATGAACAGTATCGTCACCTTACTAAACAATTGATGTGAGCACGAAGAGCGAGAGGAAAACTCTTTATATTCTGACCTAAAATTTGGACATTCTAGCACTTTTCGTAATCATGAACAGGATGGGCATCTAACAACGCATTAAATTTGATGCGAGCTAGCATGTTGGCGCCCCTTCTCTCTTAATTTCTTCCACTTTTTTTCTTTTTTCTCTCTTCTCCCCCCCCCCCCCCTTTCTTCTCTGTTAGCTCCCCCTTTTCGCCATCCCAGGGGACCCGGGTCCCGAAAGCCCCCCCCCCCCCCTCCATATGCGAATGAAATTATTCAAGTAGGCCTAATTAAGTTCATGACTGATCTTGTTCAATAAAATTAATGTTTAAAAATTACCCCATCTCCCAACTTTGCTGCCTCACGCTCCTCCCGTGCTCCCACCCATTCCCATAAATCATGAAGGCAGACATGTCATGCATAAATATACCCGTGTGCAAAATACTGGTATCGGGTGGGTTTTTTTTTCTGTTCGCCTTTTAATTTTTTTATTCCAAGTTTGTCACTTTTGAGTCTTTACTTTTCAGATTTGGTTTAGCGCCCTCTTTGTTTAAAGGATTAAAGTTTAAATACCCTGGCCTCACGTGTAAGCAGAAAAGTGTGAATTAAAGAAAAGAAGATGCCGAAATCAAGACGTGACAAACGAAGTGAGTACAGTTTTTTCTTTATGAAATTCAAGTTTCATTTATTTGATTGTCCTGTGTGTGATTTGGTTATGTAGAACAGACAGGTGCATTTATATAAAATTCTTTGAAATAACGCACGAAATACATTTTCAGTTTTTCACCACGGTCCCACTAACCGACAATGACGTCTGTTATTACCGTACGTACGTGTCTCTAGCCTAGGCTAGGCCACTCTTAGACAGGATTCACAGGAATAACCGTCGTTTCTGGGGATTTATTCAACAATTTCTGACATTTTACTACAATCCCCATTTACCGACGGCAATGTGTCAGTACGAGCCTTCATGTGTAATCTGGTCCGACAATTCGGCGGACGGGTTTTGTCCAGATTTGTTACTTCTTTTAGATTCTAAATGACATCATATTATCTTGGACGAAGGTCCACTATTTTCGTTAGACTCTAATCTTTCTATTGATATCATAAACATTTTATAATATTTTGAAAATATACGTTACCGATGAGTTATTCCCCGGTTATTCCTTATTTTTTGACTTTCTGCCGGAGAGGAAAATATGGCAGCCGTCAACGAGTTGTGCTTTTATCAAGGCTTTCCGATTAAATTTTCGATATCTTGGCCAATCAATGCGAGCGACAAGTTCCGAACGCACGCACATCAATATGTCCAAGCGCAGCGCAAAGCAGCGGCACAAATCGCGATAGGTAGCGACTGGTAAATACGTCTGTAATAATGATGACGTCATCCAAGATGGCAACTTACCTTGACCAACGAAAGGATCGAAGATGACGATGTTTCGATCATCATTTCAAAAGAATTAGCGGTAACTGAGGTCTAAGGTACGATATTTCTGAATTTTAAACATTTTTTCGTAAATATGGATGTGATTTCTTTTTCATAATATGACATTTTATGTACAAAAAAACGATCGGAAAATCGGGTTCCCGCTGTTCGATCTAACGTTACTGCTAAAATACGTTGTCTGTACGTACGGGCCTCCAAGCTTTTCAGTCTATGTATTGGTGAGTGAGCCAACGCAGTTCAGCGGAACAACCAAAATACAGAGACTGAAGCTTTTGGTCTAGGCCACTCTAGGCACCGTGCCTATTCCTGTGTAGAAAAAGTGAGTGCACGCGAATTAGAAGTTGGACTTAAATTAATGGATATAACATGGAACTCCATTAATAAAACTTATGGTAATTGGACCCTAGATACTACTTGTAGGATATAATGTATAAATAGTACTCGCCTGTTCTTTTCTTGGGGGTATTGAAGCCTTTTTGTCCGGAACTTGCTCAACTTCTGCGGTAAGATTTGTCGCCATAGGGTTGTACACATCCTCGTCTTATACTGATTGTCATGTGACACAGCAATGTCGTTAGGCTTTTTGGCCTGTATTCAAGGCGTTCTATCCGCTATGATTTTATATTGAAGCAAATTCAGGTATAGGCCCCTGTCAAGTCAAAATCGATACAGGGATCGAGGAGGGAGGGGGGGGGGTAGAGTAAAAAAATTCCCAGTTACATGGTATGAAAATGCTATTTTTTACGATTGTCCATGATCATTAGGGCAAACCCCTGTGTGGCAGGAGCGTGACGAGTAAAAAAAAATAATAGAAAGAAAGAGTTCCAATTAATGTACAGCATATGGCATGCGGGATAAAGTTACTTTATATGTTCCAAGCGAGTGAAGCAAGCGAGAAAAAACCTTCGTGCAAATCTAAATTCGAGACAGATATCTTACCTTACACTTTTCCTAATTTTGGTTTCTTTAATTCCCTTCATTTCTTTTTTATCTTGGTTGTACATCGAGGGCCATGCACTGGGCCTAACCCTGATCGTGTACCCCCAGTGCTATATCAGCAGGTGGGTAATGATATCTCTGGATATTTAGCAATTTTAAAACTTATAGATGGCTACCATTTTTTATTAAATCGCGAGGGAAGAGCTAATTATCGAAAAACATTTCGGTAAGATTTTTATTGTTTTGACCCCCCCCCCCAAAAAAAGAAGGAAAAACAATTATAAACTAAGTTATAATATACACCCCATTTACTGATTTCGCTTTTTCTTCTCTCTTTTTCCTCCTTTTTTTGGGGGGGGCTTTTCGGGGGGAAGAACCACCCTAGCTACGCGCCTACCAAATAAAGATGCGAGCGAGCAAAACTTTTGTCACTTAATACAAATATCAATTTTGTGATAGATTTTGACAAAACATTCGGGATGATTCTCACATGATTTTTTTTCCTTTGCTTTTTTATGGCCGGTTATTTCCTAGTCTTCCCCTTTTCTCCCCCTATTTCTTTCTTTCTTTTATTTCTTTCTTCCTTCCTTCCTCCCTTTCTTCCTTCCTTTCTTCCTTCCATTTCTCTTATCCTGATTTTTTTTCCGGTGAAATCCACTGGGGATCAAGGGCCAGCCTGCATGCCCCTGCGGCGGTTTACGCCTCTGCCGTGGTATGATCTTAATTTTCATTATGATTCAAACTAGAGGTGAATCCATGATTTTCCAAATTAGGGGGGCCGGGGTGAATTTTCTCAAGTAATTTGACAACTCCCAAAAAAGGTTCTCACTAAAAAAAAAACGGTCATTTTGTCTCACGTAAAGTTTGGCAAGTAAAAAAAAAAATGGTCACTCAAAATGAAAGTCATTTTGTTCGCGTAATATTCGGCAAGCCCCCCCCCAAAAAAAAAATTAAATAAAATAAGAAAAGGGAAAGCCAGTTTGTGTACGTGATATTTGTTAACCCCCCCCCAAAAAGGTTTTAATTATAGAAATGATGGAAGGTAATTTTGTCTCGCGTAAAATTTGACAAATGAAAAAAAAAGATTGTCACTAAAAAAAAATGAAGGTAATTTTTTTCCACGTAAAATTTGGCAAACCCCTCCCCTCCCCCCCCCCCCCACAAAAAAGGAAAATGGCTTTTAACAAATAATCATCAAAGGTCATTAGGTCTTTCATAAAATTTGACAAATAAAAAAAAGGTTGTCACAAAAAAATGAATTCCATTAAGTTGTCCCGCATAAAATATGGCAAGCCCCCCCCAAAAAAAATTAAAAAATGTTTTAACTGTTATAAGGATCGAAGGTCATTTTGTCTTGCATAAAATATGACAAAGAAAAAAAGGTTGTCACTGAAAAATTATAATAATATTAACAAATAGAGGTATATTAACCCAGGGTATACCACTCAGTTCCGAAAACTGTTCTCCCAGCGGGCCCTGCAATTATTACCCCGGCTTTTTGCCAGCCCCCCCCAAAAAAAAACGGAAAATGGTTTTTAACTAATAATGATCAAAGGTCATTTTGTCTCGCGTAAAATTTGACAATTTTTTTTTATGTTGTCACTAAAAAAAGAAGGTCATTTTTTTCCACCGTTATATTTGGCAAGCCCCCAACCCGATAAAAAAGTTTGTCCCTAAAAGTGATGTATAGAAAGTCATATTGTTAATTTGTTCCCAGTAAAATTTGACAAACAAAAAAAGGCAAAAAAGAGACAAGAATATGAACGAAATATCCCCATTACAAATAATGCTGTGATTCTCATAAGGAGGGGGGTGGGGCACATAACTAGTATGAATAACATATTTAATGCCAAAATATTTACTATAAATCTCAAAAGGGAGAACGAGCAGAAATACTCACCCCCACCCCTCCCCCCGATCCGTCACTGATTCCAAACAATAATGACTTTTATTTACAATACTGATGCTTTGAAATCAAGATACTGAAGATTGATACGCTTAACATAAATTATGAACGTCTGACAAAAAGATAATCTACCGATCACCTGACCGATCACCTGACCGGTATGCGTATCACTTCGGAGTTGATCACTCGTCGCAGCTGTGTGGAACGCTCACCAAAAATCAACAAAAAGGGCCTGAAATGTAAGTCTAATGATAATCCATTTTAATTTGAACTATTTTGATAATATTTCTAATGCATTCCCACCAAATGAAAGTCATATCACTTAACTCCAATTTGTATGAAGGCGTACATTTACCAAAGTCTTGGGTTGGAAATCCGAACAGCATTGTCTAACCCATAATTTTGGGTAATGTCGCCTATATGAGGTCCATACATGTTAATGTTTGGACCTCATTGGTACTAGGAGTGGCCTAGGCCACTCATTCAATGAACAAGGTTATGATATAACCTTGTTCTCACTTCTATCTCCATGTGTTTCAAAATAAGGGAGGCAGTGTTTGGCTTATTTTCTCTTTTTCTTTGGGGCAAATGCTTGATTTTTTTACACTGACAGTTTCCATTAAGACACCTATTATTCATACAACTTGACTCTTATTTAAATTTGATTCTTTAAATTATTTTTTTCTTAATTAAAAATAAAGATCAAAAAATGAAAATTTTCTTGCCATATTACTTTCCACCAATAGAGGGCGTACAAAAAAATGCCCAAAATTCCAGTTTTTTAGCACTCTGGTGAATACAAAAATTATTCCCAAGTTACTAATGAAAAATGAATTGCAACTGTATGGAAAATAGTAATTTTGGTCACAAAAGTGATATTTTAATGATATTTTAAAGTGTGTGCTCTGTACATCATTGGCATACCATAGTCCTACCTCTAGATTCCCCACAGGCAGGGTGGTAGCAGTGAACAAGTGATACAACTTGGCTCTTGACTTAAGTTAAGTAAATTTGATTCTTTATTTCAATTTTTTCTTAATTAAAAATAGAGATCAAAAAATGAAAATTTTCTTGCCATATTACTTTCCACCAATAGAGGGCGTACACAAAAATATGCCCAAAATTCAAGTTTTTGAGCGCTCTGTGAATACAATAATTTTTCCCAAGTTACTAATGAAAAATAAATTGCAACTGTAAGGAAAATAGTAATTTTGGTCACAAAAGTGATATTTTAATGATTTTTAAAGTGTGTGCTCAATACAGCATTGGCATGCCATAGTCCTACCTGTAGATTCTCCACAGGCAGGATGGTACCAGTGAACAAGTGGCCTAGGCTAGCCTAGAGGCGTCTGGGGAGTAACAGTCATCTACTCTACATAGGCTTACTCCCACTGACGCCTGGCGCGGTAAGGCATAGGGCCACACGAAGGAGAGTTTTTGGAGAAAACAATGTTGCTCCAAAATAGTTTAACTTGATACTATTGTATAGGCATAGCGACACAATTATGTGAATGGAATGACTAAATCCCCCCATTACAGGAACAAGGTTATGATATAATCTTGTTCTCAGTTACATCAGAGCTACCAAGTCTCACGCATTGTGCGTGATACTCACGCATCTAGGGTCCATCTCTCACATGCTGCATGGCACCCTTTTTTCTCATGCATCGCACTCATTCAATGAACAAGGTTATTAATATAACCTTGTTCTCAGTTATATCTCCATGTGTGGCAAAATAAGAGTGGCAATGTTTGGCTTATTTTCTCTTTTTCTTTGGGGCAAATGCTTGATTTTTTTTACACTGACAGTTTCCATTACACCTATTATTCATACAACTTGGCTCTTATTTAAATTTGAGTCTTTAAATCATTTTTTTCTTAATTAAAAATAGAGATAAAAAAATGAAAATTTTCTTGCCATATTACTTTCCACCAATAGAGGGCGTACACAAATATATGCCCAAAATTCAAGTTTTTGAGCGCTCTGGTGAATGAAAAAATTATTCCCAAGTTACTAATGAAAAATAAATTGCAACTGTATGGAAATTAGTAATTTTGGTCACAAAAGTGATTTTTAATGATTATTTGAAGTGTGTGCTCTGTACAACACTGGCATACCATAGTCCTACCTCTAGATTCCCCACAGGCAGGGTGGTAGCAGTGAACAAGTGACGCATCGGGACCCGACAGATAAAAAGAGAAAAAGTAGCATTATTCACTAGATTATACGCACTGGCCGACCGCCTTCGCACGCCGCCACGTCTACCCCGGCACGTGAGACGAATCGAGAGTGCAGTCAGCGCATGAATTTGTAGTATGGATCGATATCATGATGAAGCCCATATCTCGCATGTGCGTTGTGCACGCGCCTTTTCGAAACGTACAAGTGTAAGTACTGGCAGCGCGCGCGCAGAGAAGCCGAGTCATGAAAATCTCACGCATTACATTTTTTTTAACTTGGCATCTCTGTTACATCCCCATGTGTGGCCAAATAATGGTGGCAATGTTTGGCTTAATTTCTCTTGTTATATGGGACAAATGCTTGATTTTCTTACACTGTCAGTTTTCATTACAGCTATTCATTACATAACTTGGCACTTATGTAAATTTAATTCTTTGAATTATTTTTTTCTTAATTAAAAATAGAGATTGAAAAATGAAAATTTTCTTGCCATATTACTTTCCACCAATAGAGGGCGTTCACAAAAATATGCACAAAATTCAAGTTTTTGAGCGCTCTGGTGAATACAAAAATTATTCCCAAGTTACTAAAGAAAAATAAATTGCAACTGTATGGAAATCAGTAATTTTGGTCACAAAAGTGATATTTTAATGATTTTTCAAAGTGTGTGCTATGTACAGCATTGGCATACCATAGTCCTACCTGTAGATTCTCCACAGGCAGGATGGTTGCAGTGAACAAGTGCCATTACGTAGTCTTGAGAACTCCATGATGATGTCTTTAAAAAAAATTGACATATACTTCTTCATCATGGAGTCTTGAATCCCCACCCATATAGCCTTAAGAGAACCAAGTAAATACAGTTGGATTCCCCTTGGAAATCCATCCTTTTTATTAGAAATCCGTAATTGGTCGTGATTTTATTTAACTCTACACCTTCCTACACCTAATGGGTAGGAAGGTTTAAAAAAAACGGGGGGAAAAAGGTGAAAAATAAAGGATTCTTACCAGACCGATGTCGCGTAGATCCCTCGATCCACATGTAATACCGATGTAAACAACGCAAATACAATGGCGTCGACCCTTGAACCGCTTATTTATAGTTAAAAATTATTTTACAAATAATAAAATATATCACGTGATTATAAATGATTAGTAGTATTATATCAATTATTTATAATTATGTTAGAAATTTTAATATTTGTGAAATAATATTTTTATTGATAAATTGTTCTTCAAAAAGGCATTGCGTATCGGAAGTACGTAATACATAAGCGGTTCAAGGGTCGACGCATTCATCACAACACCCTCAAGTTTGCAAGTTCCAAGGGACTCGCCTCTCAAAAACTGAGAGAAACCGAAAGGCTAATTCCTGCCCACCCTAATTTTCATACTATTTGTTTAAGTGGGTATTGCTCACTCAAGCATGAAAAGTTTTCCAACATTTTGGTGTCATTTGAAAGATGACTTTATTGCTTTCCATACAGCGCGTCACCCAAAAATGTCCCTCTGATATGCGGCTAAATTGCTTCCAAAAATAAAAATGATTCTCAATGAAATGTGTGGAACTAGGAAGCCCGTCTCATGTTCTAACTTCTATAAAAATTTCATTGGTCTTGCTTCCGTGGTTTTGAATACACAGCCTATTATGTAACAGTGGTGCTTTTCAGCCCATTCCAAGTTTGCATGCATGCAGCACTGCTTTTTATTCTGCACTTTCTTATCAACCCCCTTTGACCATTCTGACCAAACCTCTATCTCCTTATTCTGACCAAGGAATTCCCTGATCAGACCAGGGAAATCTCCATGATCTAACCAGGCTTATCAAATCACAACTTTGAGCATGTTCAGAAGGGCAAAAACGGTATTTGACAGTTCATTGCATACGACAGTTTGATAACTGGAGATGCACAATGATTGAGACAGCAGGTTATGTCTTTTTCATGCATAATTCCAACAACACTGCATTTTTGTTTTCATTACTTTTTTTGTCTCACCTGCATAGCAGAGTGAGACTATAGGCGCCGCTTTTCCGACGGCGGCGGCGTCAACATCAAATCTTAACCTGAGGTTAAGTTTTTGAAATGACATCATAACTTAGAAAGTATATGGACCTAGTTCATGAAACTTGGCCATAAGGTTAATCAAGTATTACTGAACATCCTATTAGAGTTTCATGTCACATGACCAAGGTCAAAGGTCATTTAGGGTCAATGAACTTAGGCCATGTTGGGGGAATCAATATCAAAATCTTAACCTGAGGTTAAGTTTTTGAAATGTCATCATAACTTAGAAAATATATGGACCTAGTTCATTAAACTTGGACATAAGGTTAATCAAGTATCACCAAACATCCTGCATGAGTTTCACGTCACATGACCAAGGTCAAAGGTCATTTAGGGTCAATGAACTTTGGCCAATTTGGGGGTATTTGTTGAATTACCATCATAACTTTGAAAGTGTGTTGGTCTAGTTCATAAAACTTGGACATAAGAGTAATCAAGTATCACTGAACATCCTGTGCGCATTTTAGGTCACATGACCAGGGTCAAAGGTCAATGAACTTTGGCCATAATGGGGGTATCTGTTGAATTACTATCATAACTTTGCAAGTTTATTGATCTGACTTTTGAAACTTGGACCTAAGAGTAATCAAGTATCACTGAATATCCTGTGCAAGTTTCAGGTCACATGATCAAGGTCAAAGGTCATGTGAGATCAATGAACTTTGGCCGCATTGGGGGTATTTGTTGAATTACCATCCTATCTCTGTAAGTGTATTGGTCTAATTCATAAAACGTGGAAATAAGAGTAACCAAGTATCACTGAACATCTTGTGCGAGTTATAGTAGTTTTCAAAGTCAGCACTGCTGCTATGTTGAATCGCGTGATGCAGGTGAGACGGCCAGAGGCATTCCACTTGTTTAGTTAATAATCTACTGAGGCCAAGTTAATTCAATGTAACTATTTTAAAAGAAAAAAAGTCAAAATTTTCTTTGGTAAAGTTCCTTTTCACAAAGGATGATTGACTTAAAGTTGTGGATTCCCCATTTTACAGCTCACTTTACTCATCCATCATTCACATTTTCTTTCAAGTTGGTGCACTGGTTTCCCTTATCAATCATCAGTCAAACGTATTTTTTATGTTTCTTGTCCTTCTGAACATGCTCAAGTTTATGTTTTGATGAACCTGGATATGATTCGGGAAATAATAATAATATAGGGTATTTATGTTGCACACATATCCACCTTGTTAGGTGCTCAAGGTGCTCCTATATTACCTGGCTAAGCTAGGCGTTCATAGCGCACACAGCTTTTTAAGGAATTACTTCCTACCGGTACCCATTTACCTCACCTGGGTTGAGTGCAGCACATTGTGGATCAGTTTCTTGTTGAAGGAAATTACGCCATGGCTGGGATTCGAACCCACGACCCTCTGTTTCAAAGTCCGAAGACTAATCCACTGGGCCACAACGCTCCACATATCCCTGCTCAGATCCTGTAGGAAAAAATGGGGGTTAGCATGCCATAGACAATGAAGAAATGCATCAATGCTGCAAACTTGGAATGGGCTCAAATGCACCACTGTTACATACGAGTGTGTATTCAAAACTGCTCAAGCGCGACTAATGAAATTGTCATAGATGTTAGATCATGAAATGAGCTTTGTACTCATAAACATTTATTTGAGAATCCTACCACATTTAAAGATAAATTCCAGTTTTGGTAACGGTCTCAAAATGACTTTTTACAGAATCTAATATAATGACCACCCAAGTGTCTGTTTGTATGAATAAAAAAATATGTGCCAGAGGATTCTGGGAGAAATTGTGTAATTGCTGAGAAATAAGCAAAATAAGCGCGGATTCGGTCACTTCCGTCGGGTCTTTATTCCAGCAATGATAATACACTGTCCCACGTGTGCCTATCTGTGTTAGTGATCTTCAGTGTGAACGTTTTTCAGCGTAGATTTCAAGATTTCACATTTGACCAGATCTAGATCCTCGATGATATTCTGACAATTAAGCCTGGTTTTACAGACTTTCTCATGAAATCATCATTTACTGCAACTACTGGCATTTCTCTTTAAGAATTAATTCAGTCCTATGTCAGAGGGACATTTTTTGGGGGACCCACTGTATATATCTAGGTCTTTCCCTCCAAAGTGACAGACATGTTGCCCTACGTACCGCCATCACTTTAAGTTTTGACATGACAGCAGAATGACATGAGAAATAGAGAAAGAATCATAAGAATATTAATTAGCAAGTAATTAGCGGAGAAAATTATGTGGAACAATTCATTTCAAAATCACGATTTCTTGAAAACTATCAGAGTACAGTATCATGTAAAACTAAAGGGCCACGTCGCACCACGGAAAATCCAGTTCCAAACAAGCATGTCCAGCTCGGCTAGCCCTAGCTAGCTGTGCTGGCCTGCTGGCAAAGCTAGCATGGCTGGCTGGCTGGCTGGCCAGTGGGAATGCGCCAGTGTCTATGCATGGATATCATCCGGTTATCAATAAGATCGTAGTTGCCGAAATGATTCTTAAACATCCTACCTTTGAGGATTGATGATGAATGATGCAACAATTATTTTCGATAATTTTTCCACACTTTTTATATGATTTTTTTTCTGGTGTCGCTCGCGCTTTGCATGTGATGCATGAAGAGCTTATTAGCTAAAATTTTGCCCAGATTTACTCTCCATTATCTTATTGATGACCTGAATTTTAGGCACATTTTCGATCTGAAATGAGCAGCAAGCTCTATTTAAACTTTGATCTCATATTTTCAACATTGTTATTCAAATGTTGGTACATGTAGGATTTTGTCTTTGTTGAAAGAATGTAAATCATAGCCACACCTTGTATACATAGATATCAAACTTTCATAATTTTTTGCATCAAATTTTGATGAAACTTTTTAGAACTTTTCGCTATCTCTCTTCTCTTTCAATTCAAATGGATATTTCCGCGTGTTTTATCTTCCTATCAGCATTTTCAGATGCACAAATGAATGAGAAATGTGTAGTGAGGTTTTTAATATGAGCCAAACATATACAATAATATTACCATAGTTACCATATTTCTTTATATTTATTCCAGTTTCACTTACAAGAACAAAGAAGAAAGGCCTTGAAACCAAGCAGAGTCTGATTGAGGAGGTGAGTTATCTTTTTAAGAATATATTTGTCCATTGATTTTAATAGGAAGTGCAATATATTAAAGTTTTTACTCTTCAGGCAAACCAAATAAATATGATAAGCAGTTGTTGGTCCTTTTGCATAATATTCAGTATTTTGGTAACATTGCCATCTAATGGTAAAGTGTACCAATGTGACGATGTTCAGCTGTCAACCAAGTCAAGGATCCCTTGGGAGTACCCATCGGATGGCAGAGATACCAAAATAATAACATTTATGCAAGAGTCCCTGAATGCTTGAATCAATCAGTGGAGTATTTCAAACGATTCATCAGTTTCTTTTATTGCTCCAGTCAGGGTCTTTAAAGACTTTTTTGTCCTTTTCCCAGGTTCGAGACAGTGTGGACAAGTATGCCCGGATTGTCGTGTTCTCGGTGGAGAACATGAGGAACAGCAAGATTAAAGATGTAAGGAATAACTGGAAGCATAGCAGGTAGGCCATTGTTCACTCCGCCCCCCCCCCCAATTATGGCATTCAATTGCATTGTATATAAGCCCTCTGTGGTACAGAATATTGGACATTGAATGAAATAGTCACGTGAAAAAGATACTGTCATTCAAAGCTGTCAATCTGGTGAAAAATGCTCCAGGTCAGTCGGAGAGAAAGGAAAAGTAAGGTAAGGATGCGGGAGAGAGTAAGGATCCCTAAGGGGATGCAGCTGAAGAAGAGAAGACTTACCAAATACAGCCATTGGAAAGGCCAGGTAGGTTAGTTTAGATTATGATGGAAGATGAAGTGGAAGGAACTGCCAGGCAAGGTCAAAGGAAGGCATAATGGATATAGGATATATCGTATCAGGAATTGGACAGTATGTGGAATAGCCATGGCCAAAGAAAATGCATACAAGAGAACGCCAGTCGTTCTTTGAGGGCTATGGCAACACAGTAAGAATAGTCCTATAGCTTTGAATGGGTCGTCTGATCCATAACATTACCAAAATAACATGGTGATAACTTTTATGGCAGGTTTTAGAGATTAAGTGAACTAAGACGTGTTAATCCAGACAAAAATGTTCTACAAAATTATAACATCCACATTAAATTCTATTTCAGGATACTCACCATGGAGTCTACAGTAGCTTGACAATCACTTCTAATGTTCTTTCACATTATCTGCATCCCACCTTCTCTGTCCGCTAGATTCTTCTTTGGAAAGAACAAGGTGATGATGGTGGCACTTGGAAAGACACCCGAAGAAGAATACAGAGACAACCTCCACCGGGTCAGCAAACTATTGATAGGCAACGTGGGACTACTCTTCACAAACCAAACCAAAGAAGAGGTTGTTGAGTAAGTCATGTTTATCAACTTTTCATAGCTATTATTATTACTATTTATTTATTGTTTACTGAGGCCCCCACTCCACAGAAATCCTTCAAAGAACACTGAAAGACCCGAAATTCGCAAGGACTTTCAGCAGTCTCGTAGAACAGTGACATATGCTGTCTCTTCTGTGGAATGGCACTGTGAACGACCATTGAAAGATCAAGAAAATGTCATGGTCTTCTAAGGTTATTTCAGCAGTATTGCTTTCTGTGGGATTGGGGTTCAACAACTATGGGATAAAGATTTTTTTTTAATTGATGTTCGAAGGAATATCCATATGCGTCTTTTTCTGTTGTCATGTGATTATGATGTGATAATCGTGTGATGATAACATGCGATGATATCATGAAAAATATAAACAGCAGTATAACTTTAATGTGAGCTTTAAAGGTTTGCATGGTGGTAAGACTCGATGGTGAATCTTGTGGTAACACCTTGAAAGTCAGTCCTTAAAAGGACTGTTTATCTTTCTGATGTTAGCTCTTAAAAGAATTGTTATTCTCAACATTTTGAGCACATAAGCTTTGCTCTTGATCCAGCAGTCCTTTTCAGGATTAAGTTACATGGTGTTACTACAAACTCACCGTCCAAACTAACTTCAGTTATTAACTAGAATGAAATCTTGAAAAATTAATGAACAATAGATTACCTCTGAACCTATCTCCCCCTGATTCTCATTGAAGATACTTTGAGGAGTTTGTCGAAGCAGACTATGCAAGGTCAGGAAACATTGCGACGGAATCGGTGACGTTATTCGAGGGCCCCTTAGAAGACTTTCAGCACTCTATGGAACCACAGCTCAGGCAATTACGTCTTCCAACAGTTCTCAAGAAAGGTTGGTCCAGCAATGAATGCTACTTCTACTTTTTGAATTGTATTACGCTCTTTTGGCATATAGTTTTATGTTTTAGCTGAGCGGGGGCAATATACATGTACAAGTGCCTACAAGGTGGATATGTACACTATAAAATATTCTGTATCATTATTATTTTATTCCTTGAATCTCATTCTCACCCTCTCTTTCATTCCTTGGCATGAAGTAGGCTGCCTTGTAATGTAATTCAATTCTTGCTTTAGTCACTGCAGTGCAGTAACTGGGTAGGATGTGTTTTTCAAAGCTGTTTTGTATAAAGTTAAGCTCTACTTTATGCATGACCTCAAAGATACTACAAGGGGAAGATCGGACAGTACATAGACCGCGTAATGAAACGCTCGGTAAGAGCGTCCTACAGCGTTGAGTAAGTAACGACCTCTTTTGACTTTGTGTATCGCGAGATGGTTGTGTACAAAACATTAGAGACATGGCGTAGGGTTGAAGGAATAGATGATTTTCACATTTAAAATATTTGTTCATTCATTTTTTTTTCTTAAATTCAAGATGAATATATTTCAGAGGTTTCTGGGTAATAAAAGGTTGAATTATTCCCATGTGCCACCCTTGAGCCCTCTCCAAAGACCCCTCTCTCATTTCCCCCGTATGTTTTATACACAGCTGCGTGCCGATGTATGACGGTTTACTTACAATGTATTCAACGCTAGTGGGCATCCTTCCCCATGAGCATTTATCGGGCGTTTGGGAGCACTTCAAAAATCGGCGAATTGTCCGATCTTCCCTGTGTAGTATCTTTGATGACCTGTAACCTGTCCTTGGATGCCAATTCATATTCTCAATCACTGTGCCGTAGCTAATGCCTCCTTCCCATTGTCACGCAATCCTTAACAAAAGCCACGATTAGCCTCTCATAACTGATTGCCAAAATATTTGGACCATTCAAATTTTTCTATGACCAATATGATTGCCACGACTGATCCAATATGGTCTAATACGATCTGAAACGACCACTACGATTGCTCCACGAGTAAGACCACCGTTTGAATCGTGGCGCAAATTGTGATAGTGGGAACTAGGTATAAATTAGCTTAATTTTTTTTATCCAACTCTAGTTAAAATTCATCTGATGATTCTGATTAAAAGTTCGCAATTTGTCGTGATTTGATTAGGGACATAGAAAATCCACTCAAACCAAATTGATATATTCTGTAGTCAAAATAAATATTGCATGTACTTTGTGCCATCACATTGGGCATTTGATTTTTTTAGCTACACACTATTAGTAATGTATTTTTTTTCTGTTTGAAAGGTGTCATACATCTTACCAGTGACCATACTGTATGTAATATAGGTGACACTTTGACCCCAGAACAAGCAAGAATACTGGTAAGTAGATTCCTTAAATTGCCACTTGATCTACACCAGGGCTCCGTAACTCAAAGGTTAGCTATTGATCGAACGCTTGATTTTTATGATTGATCATACATTGTAGTCAATGGAATCATTCGTACAAAAATGTCCCACGATCATTGCTAAGCTTTGTGTTATGGAGCCCTGATGGGTGTGTTTCATAAAGCTGTTTGTAATTTAAGAGTGACTTTATGAAGGACTGGTGATCTTTGTAAATTTTGCTCACCAATTTTCTTAAGTGTTGGTTTAGCACCTTAGATGAGATCACCAGTCGTTCATGAAGTTGCTTGTAACTTTAAGAAAAGCTTTATGAAACACCCACCTGCTTCGGCTGTTTCCTGTTTTGGTCTCGTGTAAAATGGTCTAATTCTACTACGTCTTCAACCCATTCGTCTACTCACCATTTGGTCTAATTGCATTTAAGCCCAAGATTATCTAATTTCCAGTTAATTAGGAAAGTTAGTTGACAAATTTCTTTAACTATTCACTTAGTCTATATTCAAAGATGTACTGTTCATTAAATGAATTAAATCAACAAATAAGAAATGATTAACGAATGAAGTGGTTATTCAACCAACTGTTAAGAAAAAGCTTTCGCTAATTATATATGCTTTATGGTCATTTGTTTTACCTAGCACTGGTCACTGGTGAAATTAAACTATGAAAGATAATGAAACAATGAGTAGCCATATACAATAAGAATATACTTCATGCATTGTGAAATATCTATGAATTATGTCATTATCATTACTATTATAATTTGGTATAACGGTATTAATGATATGTTATTTGCAATTTATTTTAATTCATATCTTTATTACAATTTACAGATGTGTTTTACAAAATAGGGTTTACATTTTATTAAACCTGGAGGAATTGTATTCTTGACATATTTCAGTCTCATTTTATAAAGTTGATATATAGTGGGGAAGAAAGAAAAGAATTTGTTTTTATCAAAATTATTATTATTAATTATCATTTACTATCATTATTTTTTTTACCTGCATACTATTTATTTTAAAATTAAAAAAATGTATGTTCCAAATTACCCTGATATTCATTATTTTTCTCTTTGTATCTTTTGAACAATTATTTTTTTACTGGATTTAATTATTTAATGAAAAAAAGGCAAATGTCATAGTATATTGACCATATATATGTAATACTGTACGTGGAACATCATAATCATATGTCATTCTGCTTTTCATTCAGTTTTTCCACATTTTCATCTTTGTACTAAACAGAAATTGTTTGCCAAGCCCATCGCAGAGTTCAAACTCAATCTGGCTGCCTGTTGGTCCAACGATGGAACATTCGAGGAGTTCAGGTTACCCAATTCCAAATCAAGGAGCGATGGGGATGACGATGATGATGAGGATGAAGACTAAGAAATGGACAAGATTATAAATAAGACTTTACAGAAAGACTGAAGTCAATGTGTGGTTCATATTTTGGAGGAAATGTCACCATTGTCTGATATTTTAGTGAAAAAAGGGATACATGATGCGAGATATATGTTTCAGTGAAGGTAGTGGAAAGCTTTTGGTCTGTTGATCCTTGCAAGGGTAGGTTTCTCTTTTTGTCTCACCCACCAGAGGTGAAGGCGAGACTTAGGGATCCAAATGTCGTCTGTCCGTCACAAATCTTATGACACCTAACTCTGCAACCGTAAGTCGCTTTTCAACCAAACTAGGATGGTAGATAGACTTGGGGGACCTGCATGTTATGCTGCAGTCAGAGGTCACATGATAAAGTCAAAGGTCATTTTCAGGTCAATGTTAAAGTTTACATGCAAGACTCTCTTATGACACTTAACTCCGCAACCGTACGTCGCTTTTCAACCAAACTTGGATGGTAGATGGACTTGGGGGACCTGCAAGTTATGCTGCAGTCGGAGATCACATAAAGGTCAAAGGTCATTGTCAGGTCAACGTTAAAGTTTGAATGCAAGACTCTCTTATGACACCTGACTTCGCAACCAGAAGTCACTTTTCAACAAAACTTGGATGGTAGATGGACTTGGTGGACATGCATCATGTGCTGCAGTTGGAGGTCACATGGTAAGATCAAAGGTCATCTTCAGGTCAGCATGAAAGTTTACGTGCAAGGCTTTTATAACAAGCGTTATTCCATCCCAGTCATTTCACAATGAAGTTTTGATACAATTCTGTTGCTTGCCCTCGCAAATTACAATATTTCTGGTTATTTTCATAAGTGGGCGAGACACAAAATCGCTTTTGCCTTGTTTGTAAAAGAAACTCCTGAAGGATCTCTGCAAAGCAGCTTTCTTCCGCGTCAATGCCAAGCTGGTATATATAACCAAAGTCAACCGATCTGAGCGGCTGACCTTATTTACCCATCAGAAATTACTCTTGGGCCTTTTTTGGTTAAGTTGAGATAATGGCCGAGCCAAGATTCAAACTTACAACTTCAGAATTATGAGTTATGAGTCCAGTGCTCTGACCATTGACCACAGATACCTTGGCGTGTTGCCTTGAACACATTGAATGTTAGTTTTTATGAAGTGCCAGTTGTCAACTCGTTGACCAATCATTATTCTATTCTTATTTTGCTGCAAATAGTCAACAAGAAATCAATTGAGTTGTGAAATAGATTTTCACTGAGTGATTTTTTTTTCTCTCAACCGATCAGATGCGACGATTTCATTAGGATATAACAGAAATTTACAATTTTTTGTTCATGAAATGCTCCTCATATCACAGCCTGTTTGTGATAACTTAGGCCCTTCAAGAAAGAACAGGGTCTTGTCTCACAAAAAGCAGTTATTGATCTGGGCCCCCATCTTACAAAGAGTTACGATTGATCCAATCAATCAAATGGAAATCCATCAATATCATAATTTTTCTACTGGAAATTTGCAAAGTGTCCTTTGTAAACAAAGGGGAACACAACAAATTGTCAAGAAATCAATGAATTTATGGATATACATTCATATCTAGAATTTTTTTTGAACAAACATGCATTTTATATGTTGACTTTGCTGGCTTTCCATAGTTGTGATTGATCAGATCAATTGCAACTCTTAGTAACACGGGCCCCTGATCAATCTCTGCTATTGATGGAACAAAATCAATGTCGTAATTCTTAATGTATTAAAATGCACACAATCTCCCTTTTGAAACGGAGGAGCACACTCATATGTTCAGAAGTTGAAGTATACTTCATATATAGAAAACATGTTAAATATGGCCCCGTCATACAAAGAGTTGCGATTGACCGGATCAACCACAGCTATGGAAAGCCAGCCAAGCTTACAAATCGTCGCACGCACCATGAACTGTCCTCTCTGCACACTTCGATGCGAAAGTTAAGCGCACTGTATATATTCCACGAACCGTCCTCTCTGTTACGTTGCCCATTGTGGCGTAAATAATTAACTTCAAGAAAATATAAAGATACGGGATGAAACTTTGGAACCTGAACTTTTTAACGAAGACACTAGTAAATAATTTGCTCTCTTTGTAGGTGCACTTATTGCTGGTTTAAAAAAAACCTTTTCTTTAAATGCGTTCTCTGCAAAAGTAACTTTCGCATCAAAGTGCGCAGAGAGGACGGTTCGTGGTGCGTGCGACGAAATGCATGTTCAAAATGTTTTCTAGATATGATGTGTACTCGTACATTCACTGCTCGTGTTGTCTTGGCAATTTGATGTGCTCTTCTTCATTTACAAAAGGACCAAGTGCAAAATTTCGGTAAGGAAAACTATGACATTGATGGATTTCCAAATAGTTAAGGATGATGGGACCCCGATGTACAAAAAATAGATGATGTTGTGCCTGGCTTTCCTGAATTTTATATTTTCTGATGCTGTACCTCTAAATGGAAAGTTTTATGGAGTCATTTATTCAGATGAGTGCATGCTTGAAAGGTTTTGAAATCCAGTTCCCTATTTTCTTTTCCAGATTAATCACTGAATCAAGGATTTAAGAATTAATAAGGAAAATAATAATAGTAGCTATTTTTTATATAGTGCTTTTCCCAAAATTTCTCAAAGCGCCTCACAGCATAATATTACCCAGGTCATCGGATCCTTGCATGCCGCATATTCTCCACTCTCTGGGGAGCATTCCAACAAGAGTTCCAAGACTCAATTGCTAGGCTTACTACATAGGCTTTCCCATCCTACTTGGTACCCATTTAGCACCTTGGGTCGAGAGTGGCAAAGTGTGGATTAGCGCCTTGCCAAAGGACGCTAGACGGCAGTGATATTCGAACTTATGACCCTCTATTTACAAGGCGAGAGTCAGAACCACTACACCACGGCTCTTCCACATTCAGCTTAATTTTTAAAAGCTGATTTTATTTTCAACTCTTTAAATTCCTGTCGCACAGATGTCTAGAAGCTATTGCACCATCAGCCTTCTTTTATAGATTTTTAAAAATTATTTGTGGGTACTTACAGCCCTCTGATGCATTTACTTTTTCATTTCTTCAATTCTAATGATCTTAAATTATTCAAAAATTATTATCAAATTGAACCTGAACCCGAGACAATGAGCTGTGTATTGTCACTTGTCTTCTCGCCTGTATAGTGGAACAAAATTCACTGGCCAATAGGGAAATCAACCCAGACTTGTGGTGATTTAGCACTTGTAATTCTCAAAAGAGCACTAGAAATCCCCATTCATGATCATTGCAATGTTCAAGCTTATCTAATGTTGCAGAGGTAGGCAGTATGATGTAAAAAGTAGCTCCTGAAAATATTTTTTGGCCTGCTGTCCCTTATATTTGTAAGTCCAGTTTAACTTAGGCCATAGTTGAATTTTGTTAATCATGGCAAGCTGATACTGTCAAATCTTTGTACATGCATGTACCTTACGTCTAACATCTTCTTAAGTTAGTAATCATCCCCCGAGAGATAACTTGTTACATGTATATCTGATTCAGGTTCATAAAAACCTGCCTTATTTCAAGATGTCAATAAAAAAGAATATTTACATAAAATGATTATGTAGCTCTTATGTATAATTTCTTTTTTTTATTGCTTCTCATACAAGTTAGTGCAAGCCTTAGGATACAAAATTCCGGTAGTAGAATGAAATACTGACATAAAGAATGAAAGAGGGAGGGAGAGAGGGGAAGAGGAATGAAAGAGGGGAAGGGGAAAGGATGTAGAGAGGGGAGGGTGAATGACAGAGGGAGGGAGAGAGGGGATGGAGAATGAAAGATAGAAAGGGAAAAGGGAGAGAGAGGGGAGGGAGAATGAAAGATAGAAAGGGAAAAGGATGGAGAGAGGGGAGGGTGAATGGAAGAGGGGAAGGGGAAAGGAGGGAGAGAGAGGGGAGAGTGAATGACAGTGGCAGGGAGAGAGGAGAGGGAGAATGAAAGATAGAAATGAAAGAGGGAGGGAGAGAGGGGAAGAGGAATGAAAGAGGGGAAGGGGAAAGGATGTAGAGAGGGGAGGGTGAATGACAGAGGGAGGGAGAGAGGGGATGGAGAATGAAAGATAGAAAGGGAAAAGGGAGAGAGAGGGGAGGGAGAATGAAAGATAGAAAGCGAAAAGGATGGAGAGAGGGGAGGGTGAATGGATGAGGGGAAGGGGAAAGGAGGGAGAGAGAGGGGAGAGTGAATGACAGTGGCAGGGAGAGAGGAGAGGGAGAATGAAAGATAGAAAGGGAAAAGGATGGAGAGAGGGGAGGGTGAATGGAAGAGGGGAAGGGGAAAGGAGGGAGAGAGAGGGGAGAGTGAATGACAGTGGCAGGGAGAGAGGAGAGGGAGAATGAAAGATAGAAAGGGAAAAGGATGGAGAGAGGGGAGGGTGAATGGAAGAGGGGAAGGGGAAAGGAGGGAGAGAGAGGGGAGAGTGAATGACAGTGGCAGGGAGAGAGGAGAGGGAGAATGAAAGATAGAAAGGGAAAAGGATGGAGAGAGGGGAGGGTGAATGGAAGAGGGGAAGGGGAAAGGAGGGAGAGAGAGGGGAAAGGAATGACAGAGGCTGGGAGAGTGAAAGAGGGGAAGGAGGGAGAGAGGGGAGGGTGAATGAAAGAAAGGGGAAGGGAGAGAGAGAAAAAAAAGGCCTACAAATACATGCGAGAATCAAAATTAAAGTTGATTTCATTTTTTAATACCTTCTTATATAACCGGATTATAAGAGTTCTTTGTTCTTATTTGTTAAGCAAACAGTGGAGGATAGGGGTTCTGGTTTATATGGATTTACGGATACAGAAATATTGAGGCAATACCAATCGTATAGGTTTAATTTTATTTATTTCAACATGCAAAATAGTATTCCCATTGACAACAAAACGGTGTTACATCTATGAATTATTAGTTGAAGTCAGGGGCGGATCCAGGATCTTCAAGGGGGGGGGGGGGTACAAACAAAGTTTTCACCTACAGAATGTCATTTCGTCCACGTAAAATCTGATCTGACAAGCAAGCAAACAAAAAGGTCCTCACTTGTATATCGACGACATATTCCCATTTAATGTTGCAACCGCAAAAGGGGGGGGGCACACTTGTGAAGAGCGGCACATTTAACTTAAAAATATTGTATATATTATGGAAGCTTAAAAGTGCCACCGAGATGTTGAGATAATTATCTCGGGAAGTCGACATCTTGATAGCAAAATATAAGATGACGAGATCCTGGATCTCATCATGTTGACATCTTTTAGAAGAGATGATGAGATGACGAGATCCTGGATCTCATCATGTCAACATCTTTTAGAAGAGATGTTGAGATGACGAGATCCTGGATCTCATCATGTCAACATCTTTTAGAAGAGATGTTGAGATGACGAGATCCTGGATCTCATCATGTCGACATCTTTTAGAAGAGATGATGAGATGACAAGATCCTGGATCTCATCATGTCAACATCTTTTAGAACAGATGATGAGATGACAAGATCCCGGATCTCATCATGTCAACATCTTTTAGAAGAGATGTTGAGATGACAAGATCCCGGATCTCATCATGTTGACATCTTGTAGAAAAGATGATGAGATGATGAGATGATCTTGTCATCTCAACATCTCTTCTTAAGATGTTGACATGATGAGATCCAGGATCTTGTCATCTCATCATCTCTTCTACAAGATGTCAACATGATGAGATCCAGGATCTTGTCATCTCATCATCTCTTCTACAAGATGTCAACATGATGAGATCCGGGATCTTGTCATCTCATCATCTCTTCCAAAAGATGTCAACATGATGAGATCCAGGATCTTGTCATCTCATCATCTCTTCTAAAAGATGTCAACATGATGAGATCCGGGATCTTGTCATCTCAACATCTCTTCTAAAAGATGTTGACATGATGAGATCCGGTATCTTGTCATCTCATCATCTCTTCTAAAAGATGTCGACATGATGAGATCCAGGATCTCGTCATCTTATCTTTTGCTATCAAGATGTCGACTTCCCGAGATAATTATCTCAACATCTCGGTGGCACTTTTAAGCGTCCATATTGTATATATAGCTCTCTGGGAGCACAAGCTGGTATGTGCCCTCCCCCTGAATCCGCCACTGGTTGAAGTTGAACATATTGCTTGAAATAAATTGTTTATGATAAGGAAAAATAAAACCAAAATTATGCTCCTAGCTACAGCATATTTATTACCGGGGGAAAGATTAGAGTCACTTTCTGTCACTCGCCCTTGGTATGTATGAAATAAAACTGATATATGCTCTCAAAAATTATGTTTGCATCGCTGAATATCGTTTTAATGAGCGATCTGTCAGATATCATACAGTCAAATCATGAAATTCCTCGTTAATTTGAATTGCCTTTTTTATTGCTTGCCACATGAAACAGAAAAACGTGAATATCTTCACATTTAGAATATTGGTTAATGGACAAAATACATGATAAACAATTCAAAGGTCATGTTGGTGAATGTGTTGCACCAAAAACTTTGCCTACTATTTGTAGATTTTTTTTTACAAATAATTGGGTTGATGGGTTGATTATGAACAATTATCTTCTGTCGGACACAACGGGGTAATCATTTATACTATTCCACCGTTAGTCGCACCATAATCCGATACCGTCGCTATCAAAGCTATGATTTTGAATGACATAATTATTATACCTTCGCATGGTTTATAGTTTGTTTTATTGGTGTCATAACACTATGGCTACTATGGAATTTCTTTTCAAAGCCGGAGCACGCAATATTTGTTTGTAAAATTGATGAAGTGAATTTAAAGGGGAATACTAACATGCTGTCATAAACTTGGATTCGTTTGAAGCAGAAAATTAAGAATAGGCTGCAGCAATCATTTTGAGATGGATCTACAACCAGTATAATGATGATGATGCAGGGGCCACAGAAACGGGGGGGGGGCGGGGCTGCGAGGGCTTCAGACCCTGTACTTTTTTTTCCAAAACCGTGTACAAAAAGACGTTAAAAATACCATTTAATCATGTTTTTTTTTTTGCATGATCAGCCGCCCCCCTGAATTCGTCCACAGGGGAAAATACAGTTATAATTTCGTCTCTTTTCATATTCCCCCTCCCTTTCTCCTTATTTTTTTCTTTCGTTTTCACCTGTCTTAAATAAATCAAGGGGGTGTCACCCCCTGCCTACCACCTGTATGGTATGATGTGGCCCGATCTCCATCTAGAACCAAAACTGAATTATTCATAATCCTCTATACAAACACGGATGAAAGTTCTTGATCGTAAGAAAATTTAACATAATGATAATAAAGGAGATAACGGACTGGAGAATGGAAATGAGTGAGGAGCATGACAAAGAGAAAATGATGTATTCATAGAAGAAGAAATGGAATTAGATCGCTGCTCAAGCACTCTGTTGTGAAAAAGAAGGCTGCGCGAGTGTGGGTGTGTCATATAAATGTGGATAATGTTTTATTCTAGTAGCTCACTTTATTATCATTAATTCACTTCATTTTCATTCCCAGGGGAGTGTTTCAAGAAAGGACTTGTCGGACGTTTTATCCGACAAGTCCCATTTTATCCGACAGTTACCATAGAAACAGTGCCTCTCAGCCGATCAAAATCATGGAAAGATGTCAGATCTGACAACTTGTCGGATGAAAATATTGATGAAACGCTCCCCAGGTATCAACGATCTCCATAACAGATAAGACCAAGAGAAATGGAATACATCCCGTAGCGGATCGGGGGGGGGGGGCACATTCGGTCCGTGCCCCCCCCCCCCTACCTTTGAGAGCCACAAGAAATATTCAAAGATGTAATGCAGTGGAAAATGTCTGGCATAAGCAAGTGAAGACATTTTATTAAGCTTGTCAGATTTTTTTAGAACAAAACTGCCCCCTTGGAAAATCCCAGTTCCGACCTTGAATACACCATTTCAGTCTTGTAGATGTTGTCTTAAAAAAAAAATCAGCTAGCTATTTCCTTCTCTTTAAAGGAATTACAAGCTTGAAAGTTCACAAAAAAATAAGCAATAGGAAACAAAATCCGTGACGAGAACGAAAAAAAAATAGGGCGAGATGTTTCTTGAAAGAAATATATTTCAATTTTGAAATGCCAGTCGGAATCATATTTGTGCATTGATGCAATTTATTTTATGTGAAAGGTCGTGCAGTGTCGGCAATATTACTAGTTTTTGAAGGCACAAATAACAAGAATCTTTGGCGATCTTCTCGTTGATGTCATATCTAGGTTTTGATGGCGCCTGGCCGGGGTAGAGAGTTTGTATTCTTTCTTGAGCATAAACTGGTCCTAAAAGGAGCGACCAAAGAAAGACATTTCGGCAAGTATGTTCTTTTTGTCGTCTTCAGGAGAACAGGCAAAGTTTAGAAAAAACATACTTGTTAACATCACGGTTTAGGCTGATCTTACACTGTATTTTCATGAAAAGAATCTTCACAATATTCATAATAAAGTAGAACAACAGTGAGAGACTTTTATGGGATTAACCACATACTACAATTTAAGGCTTAGAAGGGAATGTTCACACTGATGACAAAGGTATTTCAATAAAAGCAGAAAAACTAGAAAAAATATTTGAGAAAGTTTTGACGAAACTCAATCAAATAATTAGAGAGTTTTGAATTTTCAAAGATTTGAATTTGTGACGTCATAGTTACGCGAGCAGCCGCCCCATAAATTTTGTCAGTGGTTCATGATGACTGAAAATATTTTACTTATAATAGCGAAAATGAATTGCATGATGTGTCTGATGATATAATAAATACCCAGGTAAAATTAGTACTACACAGCAAAAACTGTGGTGTTAACCGGTGTACATAGAGGACCACACCAGTTCTTTTACAACGGTGTTAAATTGGTGGTGTTAGTTTTACACCTATATAGGTGTTATTACAACACCTTTTGTTGTTACATTTACACTCTTTGGTGTTATATTCAATCAATCTCTTGGGTGTGATTTTAACACCTTAGGGTGTGGTCCTCTATTAACACCAATTGGTGTCAGTTTTAACACCACAGTTTTTACAGTGTACTTATCTAAGAAAATTTGCAGTTTATGGAATTTATATCATATGACCGGGGGGGGGGGCTGCTCACATATAATGACGTCATAAAACCTCAATTGTTAGCATCTGTTACTCCGTTAATCTGGATTTTTGCTAAATCTTCATCAGTATGTTTATCTTCTTTATCTTCTTCTATGAAAACCAATTCCCTCGAGGGTAATTTCCCCTTTTTTAAATCGACGAAAGATATTGAAGTCCTGTCGATATTGCCTGTTACACGATGCGAACAGTAAAGAAACAAAATTGGCGGCATAAACGATTATCAAGCGTGGATATTTTTGAACGATCAGTTGCTATGGGGGCTGGAAATGATTCATAAAATGAATTCATTCTCCTAGCTGTTCGCTATAGCGTGAATATTTATTTGTCAAAAGACATATTGCTCTGCTGATCGCCAATAAAACCGGGCAGTAATTCGAACTTGATGAGTGAACGTGGTTAAAAATAACATTTTCGCTTGTCAGGGAGTAGAAGTGTTTCCCGTTCAAATGCATGAAATTCAACTGCTATTTTTCTTTTATTCGTTTGTCAATTCCATGGTAAAATTTCCATTTGAAAATTAGATATTAGTGATTATAATTATGATGATTAGTAAGATGGTAGTGATGATGACGGTTGAGTTAGTGATGTAGGTGGTGGTGGCGGCGATGATGATGATGATGATGATGATGATGACGATGATTGTGATATATTACTGATCGACGATTCACTGAAGCTTTTAAGCAAAGTAACTTTTCATTTTGTTTTGATCGTTTACTACGCGGCATACAACATTTGAAGAGGGGGAAAAAGTCAAATTTAATGTAATGTATATGTTTATATATTTGGCCGTATGTAATTCTTAAAATATGTGATTTTGGTTGGATTACCATATTTTCTGTTGGGTTCAGCTGAAGTGAATAAAACGTCAATATTGTTCTTTGAAAACTCTGAATCATCTTTGATAATGGTACATAAAATTCGGTTCGGTTCACATATACCATTGATAGTAATGAGTATAAAGGTGGTGGTAGTGATGGCGTTGGTGGTTGAATTGAATTTATTACCAAATATCACTGTCAGGTATACAAATACAAGGAATAGTACATCACATATAAACAAAACATTTGGTAATTGGAGCTAACATAATAACAAGATGCTCTTCGAGGTTAGCCCCAAATAATGTCATTATCATAGTTTTATCAATAGATTTAACTAAATTTCAATATTGTTTATCAAATTTAGTACTAATTCTCCTATTAATGTTGTAGAAAATTTCGATCATTTCCAGTGAACATATTTACACTATTTACAAGAAAAAAATATCTTAATTATTCACAAAATCTTTATATAGAGTTATTTGTTTTCAGGCAGTATTTTACCATACCAAATTAATTATAATCTTCCAGTAGCATTAATTTTAACGATTTGCTAAATAACCTACGACTAGTATTACTTTGCAGATGATACCATAAAGTAGGACCAGAAAATGAAATCGATTGTTTTCCCAAATTGGTATTATTTTTGTCAAGATTAACATTTCGCTTTTCTCTATTTCTTGTATTTCTTGGTTATTGTGAAGGTGGTAGTGGTGATGATGGTGCTGATGGTTGTAGTGATGGTGGTTGTAGTGACGACGATGGCGTTGGTGGTTATTGTGGTTAAGCTGGTGGTCGTCGTGATGATGATGGTGGTGGTGGTGGTTGCGGCGGGGTAGTGACGGTGGTGATGATGGCTGTAGTTGTGACAGTGGCGGTGGTGATGATGGTGGTAGTAGTGGTGGCAAAGGTTGCGATGGTTATGGTGATGGCTCTTTTGATGGTGGTGATGACGGTGGTGGTTGTGGTTGGACGATGGCGTTGGTGGTTATTGTGGTCGAGGTGGTGGTGGTAAAGGCAATGGTGATGATGATGGTGGTGATTATGTTGTGGTTGTGATGATGATGATGGTGGTAGTAGGCCCCTAGTGGTTGCGATGGTGATGGCTGTAATGATGGTGGTGATGACGGATGTGGTTGTGATGATGGCGTTGGTAATTATTTCATTTCATTTCATTTCATTTATTTCCATATCCATGATATCACAAAGTATATAATATAACTCATACATACAAATTACACAATTGATGTTACTGAACGATAAAGCATATAATAATAATGAACAGATTTGGATATGGGGGGAACATGCAAAAAAAGCAAAGCTTGTTACAAGGCAAGTTCCCTAAAATAACAGTATGTAATAATCATAAGTTATCCTTAAACAGGAAATAAATCAATAAGAACGGACATTCTTGCTATAGGTACAGTTTAAAAAAAGGAAAAGGGAAACAATATATATATTACTACTTATATAGCAATAGAATATTAATAATAGAATAATAATAATATAATAGAATAATAATAGTGCACCTGATACTAAGAACAGAAGGAGGAAGAGAGAGAAAGACGGACAGACAGACGAGATATACATGAGAGAGGGACAAGTAGAACAGACATGACATAACATGAAGACAAAAACACAACAATGCAATTACATATGATCACATATAGGGCTAGTAAGATAACACAAGAAATAAGAGGTCAGCTTACAGATTATCTATTGACAGTAGCAACAGCATTTGAGATGACAGTGTTGTCATGTAAGCTTGCGCATTTGTGAGTAGTTTAATATCTTTGAAGTAAGAACTTTTTCAATTTACATTTAAATGAGAGAACACTAAGGGATTTTTTAATTTCGTTCGGTAGCGAGTTCCACAGTTTGGGTCCTGTATAAACAAATGTCTTTTGAGCAAAAAGAGTACGCTTTAATGGCAAGTGAATGCAGCTAGCCTGTCGGGTAGGATATGAATGGATCGAGTTATTCGAAACAAACATAGGAGAAAATATGGACGGAAGGTTTTTCGTATGTAAATTATACATGAAGAGGCCTAGTTGTAACTGATATAACTCATATATCTTTAAGAGTTTGTTTCCTCGAAATAAGTCACTTGTATGAGATCGGGGTTCAGCATTAAATATTATTCTAAGTATCTTTTTTTGAAGTAAATATAATCTATTAAGTAACGAAGAGCAGGCATTGCCCCAAGCAAGTATCCCGTAGTTGATGTAAGGTGAAATTAGTGTGAAATAGAGCATTAGTAAATTGGTTTGTGGAAGGACATGTTTAAGTTTCATAATAACACCTATGTTACGGGCAGTTGTTTTACATACATTATCAATGTGTATATTCCAGGAAAGTTTGTTATCTATTGTGACTCCAAGAAATTTGGTCGATGTAACCTCTTCAATAACAATACCATCAAATATAACAGGTTTGGGAAAATTATTCACGGTATTACTAAAGAGCATACTTTTTGTCTTTTGCAGATTTAAGGATAGCTTATTGGCTTTTATCGACTCTGAAACATGAGAAAGTTCTTCATTTACTTTGTCGATCAATTCAGTTGGATCAGGATGGGAATAAAAAATATTAGAGTCGTCGGCGAAGAGGATGAATTCCAAGAAATTAGAAGAGTTTCGAATGTCATTGATATATATGAGGAAAAGAAGTGGACCTAATAAGCTCCCTTGCGGAACACCACAAGAGACAACTTTACTACAAGAAGATACACCATTGACAAAAACAAATTGTTGACGATTAGTTAAATAACTACTAAGCCACTCTAAAGGTCTTCCTCGAATTCCATAGTGTGACAATTTACGTAATAATATATTATGGTTTATAGTATCGAAGGCCTTGGACAGATCTAAAAAAATGCCTACAGTATGGTGAGAAGCGTCAATTGCCCTTGCAATTTTATCAGTAAATGCTAAGAGAGCATGAGATGTGCTATGTTTCTCACGGAACCCAAATTGTTCTTTATTCAGAATATTATGTTTATTTAAAAAAGTAGTTATACGAGTATATACGATTTTTTCAAGGATCTTTGATAGTGAAGTTAATAATGAAATTGGCCTATAATTAGTTACTAAGTCATTGTCACCTTTTTTGAAGACTGGTATGACTTTAGCAACTTTCATGTCTTTGGGTACTTGACCATTAGAAAGGGACAAATTGAAAATATAAACTAAGGGGTCAACGATTTGGTGTATGACATTTTTCAAAAGGTGATTATTTATCCCATCACACCCGGGACTTTTATGGGAATTCAGTTTACTTACTATAGTGATAATTTCATGAGCACTAGTAGGCTTGAAAAAAAAGCAGTTGGGGTTAGGATTTGTTAGGAAATCATGAAACTGTTTAGATGAGTTAGGAATCGTTCGGGCAAGATTTTCACCAATACAAGAAAAATAAGAATTGAAAGATTCCGCCATAGCGTGGGGATCGTCAATAGTTTTACCATCAATATTTAATTGAGATATTTGAGTGGTCTTTTTAAATCTATTAAGTGCTTTATTTATTACTTTCCAGGTATTTTTCATATCGTTTTTATATAAAGCTAACTGATGTGCGTAGAACTGCTTCTTCGCCACACGTAATAAAGTTGTTAAAGTATTCTTATATTTGACATATTTCTGCTTTAGGTCAGGTTTAGAATCAGATTGATCGCATATATATCTGTAGTATAAATTATTTTTCCTGTTAATCGATCGCAATAAAGATTTATTAATCCACGGAGATATCGGAGTTTTTTTACGATTAAATTTCTTTGGTTTGACCCGAGGGATGGTATTATCGACACAGGAGGTAAAAGTGGTCATGAAAGAACCATAAGAGGCGTTCGTATCTTCACTAGAGTATATGGTGGACCAATCAGTATGAGTTAAATTATTTTGTAGGGTGATGATGTTTTCGTCGGTGAATTTATACTTGTTAGGTTGATTAGAGCATTTTTGAGAAATTGGTTCAAATGGTAAATTAACAAAGATTGGATAATGATCAGAAATATCAGTAACTATAAGTCCAGTTCGAAGCAAGGGATGGAAATTCATAAAAATATTGTCAATAAGGGTTGCAGAAGTATCCGCTATTCTAGTGGGTTTGGTTATAACAGGAAGAAGCGATGAAGACAAGAATACATCTAAGAAGTCTTGAGTTGCCCTTTCCTGGGTACATGTAAGAAGGTTAATATTAAAGTCTCCCATAATTAGACAATCTTTATTAGTTATAGAAGGTTTTGACAAAATATTTTGAATTTGTGAATTGAAATTATTACAATTGGATTGAGGGGGTCTATATATAACACCAACTATCATGTTCTTACGTCTGGGGATGTGAACTTCAACAAACAGAGTTTCGATTGTGTTATCGATATAAGATATGTCTTCTAAAATGGAGAAATGAAAGCAGTTTGGTATTAAAAGCGCAACACCGCCACCCCTTTTCAATAATCTATTTTTTGTGACAATATTATAATCGGGGAGTGAGTATAAGTAATTAGGTGTTTCACTAAACCAGGTTTCGCTCAAACCAATAATAGAGGTCTTAGGGAGATTTACGTTTTCAAGGAAGGAACGAAACTTGTCAAAATTGCTGTGAGCACTTCTAATATTTAAGTGGAGAAAAAACATGTCATTTTTCCTCTGTGAGTCTATGTAATTTTTGAAATGATTTTCTGTTAAATAAGAAGACGAAGGGATTTGGGTGGCAGAGTCATTAATATCATAGATGTGATTGACTTCTTGCACATAATTGCCAATTTCTCTAATGATATGGTCTTCAAAAAGAGCATTATTCCTATCAGAGGGGGGATGGGTACTTAGCAAGCTTTCTGAGAAACTGTCATCATCAACTGTCATGAAAGGGAAGCTATAAGAGTCGTTCATTTAAAGAAGGGGGAAATACCGTCATAGTTATAGAGGAAAAATGAAAAATACAAACGTTATTGCTGAGTGCTGACATCCCGTAATTGCCTTGATGTAATAACAATTGCCCAGTAATGACACATAACATAACGACATACACGTAGGTAAGAAATGGAAGATAAGGATGTAAAAAAGACAACATGCAAAGATACAGAATACGCTTAGAACAGGTGCAAAAAATGAGTGTACTAAAAAAAAAAAGTTGATCCATAGCGAACGTTAACAACATACGTTAATGCCAGAGCTTCAACTATGCGAGGGAAGAATGAATACCATCGACAACTGTTAGGGAGAAATGCGTGAAGGAAACGGTGACCGGGGAACCTATAGGAGCCTAAGGTAAAGTGGCATGCAATCAGGTGGGTGTTTGCGAGGGGTGAGGGAATGGAGAGGATGGAGGGGAAGGAAGGAAGGGGGAAAGGGGGAAGGTGTAGAAAGGGTCAGCTTGAAAAAGACCTGAAAGGTTATAAGACAAGAAACCCTTTCAACAGCCATCCTATTTATATAAAAACATTAAATTATTGTGGTAGAGGTGGTAGTGCTGGTAGTGGTGATGGTGATAGTGATGATGATGGTGGTGTGGTGATGGTGAAAGTGGTAATGATGGTGGTGTTGGTTGGGCGGATGTAGAGATGGTGATGATGATGATGTGGTTGTGATGATGGTGGTGGTGGTAGTAGTGGTTGGAATGTTTGCGATGGTGATTGCTGCAATGGTGGTAGTGATGACGGATGTGATCGTGATGATGGTAATATTGAAAACCGCACATCGTCTTTCGTAATGGTATGTACATGGAATTCGGTTCATGTCTACTAGAGACAGCAGTGGTGTCGGTGGTGATGATGGTGGTGATAGTGGTAATAATGGTGGTGATGGTGGCCGTGGTTGTAGTGATGAAGGTGATGATGGTTCTAATGGTGAAATTGGAATCCCTTGATAATGGTATATGAAATTCTGATCACATCGACTGTAGATAGCTTTGCGGTTAATGGTGGTAATGGAGATGGTGTTGGTGATAATTGGGATGGAGTTTGTGGTGGTAGTTGTGATGGTTCGGTTGTGATGGTGGTAATAATGATGATGATGGAGAAGAAGAACATGATGATGATGATGATGATGATGATGAAGAACAAGAAGAAGGAAAAAGAGGAAGAAGAAGAAGATGATGATGATGATTAAGAAGAAGAAGAAGAAAAATAAGAAGAAAAAGAAAAATAATAATAAGATGATGATGATGATGGTGATGATGATGAAGATGATGATGATGATGATGATGATGATGATGATGACGATGATGAAGATGATGATAATGGTGATGTTGGTGAGGGAGATGGTGCAGGTGCTTATGAAAGCGGTAGTAGTGGTAGTGACGACAGTGATGAAGATGACTATGGTGGTGATAATGGTGGTGATGGGAATGGTGACTATTGCTTTTAATGTACGTACTGTTTCTCAAACTAGTATCCCTAAATTAGACCCCAAAGTAGCCAATCTGGAATAAAATTATTGGAAATGGTTTTTTTACTGATTTGAGAAGGTATGGGTGTCAACATTTACCAAAAAAAGTTAGGATGAATACGGGTTGGGGAAGTGCTTTTTTCAAGGTCAAAGGTCAATGACCTTTTCATATATACTGTATAGTGGTATCTCTGAGATGGAAAGGTGCAGGTTGGTGATAATGGTGTCAAAATGCACAAATTCTTACCAGAATATCAAATAAAATAAAATTAAGTACCCAGAATGCACATTCACCGATAAAATTCAAGGTCAAAGCCTTTCAAAGGTCAATGACCCTTTTTACATTATATACCATATTGCATAATGGTATCTCTGAGATGATAAGGTACAGGCTGGCGATCATGGTGTCAAAATGTACAGATTCTTACAAGAAGATAAAATAGAAAAAATTCAAGTACTTAGAATTGACATTCACCAATGAAATTTAAGGTCAAAGGTTTTAAAAGGTCAATGACCTTTTTACATTATATATACAATACTGTATTATGGTATCTCTGGGATGAAAAGGCACAGGTTGGTGATCATGGTGTCAAAATGCACAGATTCTGACCAGAAGACCAAATGAAATAAGATTAAGTACCTAGAATACACATTCACCCTTAAAATTTAAGGCCAAAGGTCAATGACCTTTTATACATTATATACCATATTATATAATGGTATCTCTAAGATGAAACGGCGAAGGTTGGTGTTCTTGGTGTCAAAATACACAGATTCTTACAGGAAGATTGAATAAAATAAAATTAAGCATCAAGAACTTACATTCACCTTTAAAATTCAAGGACAAAGGTCAATGTCCCTTTTTAACGTAAGATAATGATAATGGTATGTCTGAGATAAAACAACACAGGTTCGTAATCTTGATGCCAAAATGGAAAGATTTGTACCAGTAGATTAAACAACAACAAAATCAGTATACAGAATATTGTTTCACCCTTGAATTCCAAGTTCAGATGAAATAATATATACATATATACATACATACATACATATATATGTGTGTGTGTGTGTGTATAATCTGTATGAAATAAAAAAATAACAAAACATTTATCCTATGTGTTCATATTTGTGATAATGTAAATAAAGATGGCTAATTTGTAATGAAAACATGGAGGTTTCATAATTTCAGTCTGAAGTAAGGTCATGGAGAATGTATTTAGGGTTCAGAGGTCAATAACTCTTTCCAAAATATCAGTGGAAATTGTTTAAAAAAGGTGATAACCAAATAACACTTCTTCATATACTGCGATGCATTTCCAAAAGCAATGAAAAAAAAATGAAATGGATTATACAATTTGAAACCTATCTAAATCAAGGTTTGTCGTGTCTTTTTCTCTCCAGCGATAGTCCATTCATCTCATTAGCTTAATCTTCTGAAAATGGATAGGATAGGTCTAAATCTCATGTCACAGCTTGCATCATCTTAGAGCATTTCCAAACAGCAGAGGGATGACGATGAAATGAAGGCCATCATTAGAGCTGCAGCTTTTGTCATAGTAAATGGCATGTATCTCAACTTTAACAAAGATGAATTCCTGTATTATTATTAATTACCTCTCATTGCGAGCTGCCAGAATCTCTTGAGATGCTAATGCTGCATGACAAAACTTCATACCTGCTCTCTAGCTGCCGTAGGTCACCCATGATGCTATTTCTACTAGGTATCAGTTTGTACAAGGATCATGTATTTGGTCCCGAACAACTGATTGTTATCATGCATAGTAATGAAATTCAAAAGGAGATAATAGCTTACAAGTACACATCCATTGACTTAACAACACTCCTACAGCACCACTTCCAGTTCTTGAGGATCAAGCTGTGCAACATATCAGTAATAATATAGATCCTGGTATGTTATCCCTTGACAGAACATTAGGCTTTCATTGAATTGGCCAGATCAAAGTCCTGAAAATGTCAGAAGGTTTCCAAGAGTTTGATTACTCTTTGCTGAAGTTGAGACACTTAACTTCATTTACTATGACCATAGAGCTATTGTAATAGCTCCATGCTATGACAAAACCTGCCGCTCTAATGATTGCCTTATTTATATTCTTCATCATTGTCCCTGGCTATATGAAAATGTTCTTGGATGATGCCTATCTTTTCCATTTACAGATTAAGTTATAGTATATAGTATTGATTGTAGCATTTGAGGTTAGTGAATATTGCTACAGAGAAATTAGTACCTTGATTTAGATTTATAAAATGCATATCTAAATGCTGCTACTTTAGACAACTTCACCATTTCAAATTATTTCATACATGATTTTTTTTTACACTTTTGGCAATGCATTACTACAGTATATATTAAAGAGTGCTATTTGATTTCAATTCCACCTCGAACTTGTATTTTGACATCATCATTGGTCCAGGAATCAACTATTAAATTTCTGTTCATTTTCCACGCAGGTGAGTCTTTTTCCCATCAAAATCACTATATACCTACATGCCACAATCAAGTTATCGACATATTTACTTAAATTTCCAGCTGCAGTTTTTGACATAGTTCATTGACCTCTAACCCCTAAATATATTTTTCATGGCCATTAGTTATCCTTATTTCAAAGTGAAATTATTAAACATCCAAGTTTTCATTACAAATAGCCATCTTTCTTTCTATTATTCACAAAAAAATGTGAATATAATGGATTAATTTCTTTTTTGGGGGAATGATAAATGGATATATCAATATTTATTAACTTTTGACCTTTGATATCAAACGTGAAGGATAATTCTTTAA